>NW_027486797.1:0-19967 GCF_050908995.1 Andrena cerasifolii | reverse complement strand
AACGAACCAACGAACCAACGAACCAACGAACCAACGAACCAACGAACCAACGAACCAACAACGAACCAACGAACCAGCGAACAAACGAACAAACGAGCAAACGAACAAACGAACAAACGAACAAAGAAAGAAAGAAAGAAACAAAGAAACAAACGAACCAACGAACCAACGAACCAACGAACCAACGAACCAACGAACCAACGAACCAACGAACCAACGAACCAACGAACAAACGAACAAAGAAAGAAAGAAACAAAGAAACAAAAGAACCAACGAACCAACGAACCAACGAACCAACGAACCAACGAAACAACGAACCAACGAACCATCGAAACAGCGAACAAACGGACAAACGAACCAACGAACCAACGAACCAACGAACCAACGAACCAACGAACCAGCGAACAATCGAACAAACGAACCAACGAACAAACGAACAAACGAACAAAGAAAGAAAGAAACAAAGAAACAAACGAACCAACGAACCAAGGAACCAACGAACCAACGAACCAACGAAACAACGAACCAACGAACCAACGAACCAACGAACCAACGAACCAACGAAACAACGAACCAACGAACCATCGAAACAGCGAACAAACGAACAAACGAACCAACGAACCAACGAACCAACGAACCAACGAACCAACGGACAAACGAACCAACGAACCAACGAACCAACGAACCAACGAACCAACGAACCAACGAACCAACGAACCAACGAACCAACGAAACAACGAACCAACGAACCATCGAAACAGCGAACAAACGGACAAACGAACCAACGAACCAACGAACCAACGAACCAACGAACCAACGAAACAACGAACCAACGAACCAACGAACCAACGAACCAACGAACCAACGAACCAACGAACCAACGAACCAACGAACCAACGAACCAACGAACCAACGAACCAACGAAACAACGAACCAACGAACCAACGAACCAACGAACCAACGAACCAACGAACCAACGAACCAACGAACCAACGAACCAACGAACCAACGAACCAAGGAACCAACGAACCAACGAACCAACGAACCAACGAACCAACGAAACAACGAACCAACGAATCATCGAAACAGCGAACAAACGAACAAACGAACCAACGAACCAACGAACCAACGGACAAACGAACCAACGAACCAACGAACCAACGAACCAACGAACCAACGAACCAACGAACCAACGAACCAACGAACCAACGAACCAACGAACCAACGAACCAACGAACCAACGAACCAACGAACCAACGAACCAACGAACCAACGAACCAACGAACCAACGAACCAACGAACCAACGAACCAACGAACCAACGAACCAACGAACCAACGAACCAACGAACCAACGAAACAACGAACCAACGAACCAACGAACCAACGGACCAACACAACGAACCAACGAACCAACGAACCAACGAACCAACGAACCAACGAACCAACGAACCAACGAACCAACGAACCAACGAACCAACGAACCAACGAACCAACGAACCAACGAACCAACGAACCAACGAACCAACGAACCAACGAACCAACGAACCAACGAACCAACGAACCAACGAACCAACGAACCAACGAACCAACGAACTAACGAACCAACGAACCAACGAACCAGCGAACAAACGAACAAACGAGCAAACGAACAAACGAACAAACGAACAAAGAAAGAAAGAAAGAAACAAAGAAACAAACGAACCAACGAACCAACGAACCAACGAACCAACGAACCAACGAACAAACGAACAAAGAAAGAAAGAAACAAAGAAACAAACGAACCAACGAACCAACGAGCCAACGAACCAACGAACCAACGAACCAGCGAACAAACGAACAAACGAACCAACGAACAAACGAACAAACGAACAAAGAAAGAAAGAAACAAAGAAACAAACGAACCAACGAACCAACGAACCAACGAACCAACGAACCAACGAACCAACGAACCAACGAACCAACGAACCAACGAACCAACGAACCAACGAACCAACGAACCAACGAAACAACGAACCAACGAACCATCGAAACAGCGAACAAACGAACAAACGAACCAACGAACCAACGAACCAACGAACCAACGAACCAACGGACAAACGAACCAACGAACCAACGAACCAACGAACCAACGAACCAACGAACCAACGGACAAACGAACCAACGAATCAACGAACCAACGAACCAACGAACCAACGAACCAACGAACCAACGAACCAACGAACCAACGAACCAACGAACCAACGAACCAACGAACCAACGAACCAACGAACCAACGAACCAACGAACCAACGAACCAACGAACCAACGAACCAACGAACCAACGAACCAACGAACCAACGAACCAACGAACCAACGAACCAACGAACCAACGAACCAACGAACCAACGGACCAACGAACCAACGAACCAACGAACCAACGAACCAACGAACCAACGAACCAACGAACCAACGAACCAACGAACCAACGAACCAACGAACCAACGAACCAACGAACCAACGAACCAACGAACCAACGAACCAACGAACCAACGAACCAACGAACCAACGAACCAACGAACCAACGAACCAACGAACTAACGAACCAACGAACCAACGAACCAGCGAACAAACGAACAAACGAGCAAACGAACAAACGAACACACGAACAAAGAAAGAAAGAAACAAAGAAACAAACGAACCAACGAACCAACGAACCAACGAACCAACGAACCAACGAACAAACGAACAAAGAAAGAAAGAAACAAAGAAACAAACGAACCAACGAACCAACGAGCCAACGAACCAACGAACCAACGAACCAGCGAACAAACGAACAAACGAACCAACGAACAAACGAACAAACGAACAAAGAAAGAAAGAAACAAAGAAACAAACGAACCAACGAACCAAGGAACCAACGAACCAACGAACCAACGAACCAACGAACCAACGAACCAACGAACCAACGAACCAACGAAACAACGAACCAACGAACCATCGCAACAGCGAACAAACGAACAAACGAACCAACGAACCAACGAACCAACGAACCAACGAACCAACGGACAAACGAACCAACGAACCAACGAACCAACGAACCAACGAACCAACGAACCAACGAACCAACGAACCAACGAACCAACGAACCAACGAACCAACGAACCAACGAACCAACGAACCAACGAACCAACGAACCAACGAACCAACGAACCAACGAACCAGCGAACAAACGAACAAACGAACCAACGAACAAACGAACAAACGAACAAAGAAAGAAAGAAACAAAGAAACAAAGAAACAAACGAACCAACGAACCAACGAACCAACGAACCAACGAACCAACGAACCAACGAACCAACGAACCAACGAACCAACGAACAAACGAACAAACGAACAAAGAAAGAAAGAAACAAAGAAACAAACGAACCAACGAACCAACGGGCCAACGAGCCAACGAACCAACGAACCAACGAACCAACGAACCAACGAACCAACGAACCAACGAACCAACGAACCAACGAACCAACGAACCAACGAACCAACGAACCAACGAACCAACGAACCAACGAACCAACGAACCAACGAACCAACGAACCGACGAACCAACGAACCAAGGAACCAACGAACTAACGAACCAACGAACCAACGAACCAGCGAACAAACGAACAAACGAGCAAACGAACAAACGAACAAACGAACAAAGAAAGAAAGAAAGAAACAAAGAAACAAACGAACCAACGAACCAACGAACCAACGAACAAACGAACAAAGAAAGAAAGAAACAAAGAAACAAACGAACCAACGAACCAACGAGCCAACGAACCAACGAACCAACGAACCAGCGAACAAACGAACAAACGAACCAACGAACAAACGAACAAACGAACAAAGAAAGAAAGAAACAAAGAAACAAACGAACCAACGAACCAACGAACCAACGAACCAACGAACCAACGAACCAACGAACCAACGAACCAACGAACCAACGAACCAACGAACCAACGAACCAACGAACCAACGAAACAACGAACCAACGAACCATCGAAACAGCGAACAAACGAACAAACGAACCAACGAACCAACGAACCAACGAACCAACGAACCAACGGACAAACGAACCAACGAACCAACGAACCAACGAACCAACGAACCAACGAACCAACGAACCAACGAACCAACGAAGCAACGAACCAACGAACCAACGAACCAACGAACCAACGAACCAACGAACCAACGAACCAACGAACCAGCGAACAAACGAACAAACGAACAAAGAAAGAAAGAAACAAAGAAACAAAGAAACAAACGAACCAACGAACCAACGAACCAACGAACTAACGAACCAACGAACCAACGAACCAACGAACCAACGAACCAACGAACCAACGAACCAACGAACCAACGAACAAACGAACCAACGAACCAACGAACAAACGAACAAAGAAAGAAAGAAACAAAGAAACAAACGAACCAACGAACCAACGGGCCAACGAGCCAACGAACCAACGAACCAACGAACCAACGAACCAACGAACCAACGAACCAACGAACCAACGAACCAACGAACCAACGAACCAACGAACCAACGAACCAACGAACCAACGAACCAACGAACCAACGAACCAACGAACCAACCAACCAAAGAACCAACGAACCAACGAACCAAAGAACCAACGAACCAACGAACCAACGAACCAACGAACCAACGAACCAACGAACCAACGAATCAACGAACCAACGAACCAACGAACCAACGAACCAACGAACCAACGAACCAACTAACCAACGAACCAACGAACCAACGAACCAACGAACCAACGAACCAACGAACCAACGAACCAACGAACCAGCCAACAAACGAACAAACGAACCAACGAACAAACGAACAAACGAACAAAGAAAGAAACAAACAAAGAAACAAAGAAACAAACGAACCAACGAACCAACGAACCAACGAACCAACGAACCAACGAACCAACGAACCAGCGAACAAACGAACAAACGAACCAACGAACAAACGAACAAACGAACAAAGAAAGAAAGAAACAAAGAAACAAAGAAACAAACGAACCAACGAACCAACGAACCAACGAACCAACGAACCAACGAACCAACGAACCAACGAACCAACGAACCAACGAACCAACGAACCAGCGAACCAACGAACCAACGAACCAACGAACCAACGAACCAAAGAACCAACGAACAAACGAACAAACGAACCAACGAACCAACGAACCAACGAACCAACGAACCAACGAATCAACGAACCAACGAACCAACGAACCAACGAACCAACGAACTAACGAACCAACGAACCAACGAACCAACGAACCAACGAACCAACGAACCAACGAACCAACGAACCAACGAACAAACGAACCAACGAACCAACGAACAAACGAACAAAGAAAGAAAGAAACAAAGAAACAAACGAACCAACGAACCAACGGGCCAACGAGCCAACGAACCAACGAACCAACGAACCAACGAACCAACGAACCAACGAACCAACGAACCAACGAACCAACGAACCAACGAACCAACGAACCAACGAACCAACGAACCAACGAACCAACGAACCAACGAACAAACGAACCAACGAACCAACGAACAAACGAACAAAGAAAGAAAGAAACAAAGAAACAAACGAACCAACGAACCAACGGGCCAACGAGCCAACGAACCAACGAACCAACGAACCAACGAACCAACGAACCAACGAACCAACGAACCAACGAACCAACGAACCAACGAACCAACGAACCAACGAACCAACGAACCAACGAACCAACGAACCAACGAACCAACGAACCAACCAACCAAAGAACCAACGAACCAACGAACCAAAGAACCAACGAACCAACGAACCAACGAACCAACGAACCAACGAACCAACGAACCAACGAATCAACGAACCAACGAACCAACGAACCAACGAACCAACGAACCAACGAACCAACTAACCAACGAACCAACGAACCAACGAACCAACGAACCAACGAACCAACGAACCAACGAACCAACGAACCAGCCAACAAACGAACAAACGAACCAACGAACAAACGAACAAACGAACAAAGAAAGAAACAAACAAAGAAACAAAGAAACAAACGAACCAACGAACCAACGAACCAACGAACCAACGAACCAACGAACCAACGAACCAACGAACCAACGAACCAGCGAACAAACGAACAAACGAACCAACGAACAAACGAACAAACGAACAAAGAAAGAAAGAAACAAAGAAACAAAGAAACAAACGAACCAACGAACCAACGAACCAACGAACCAACGAACCAACGAACCAACGAACCAACGAACCAACGAACCAACGAACCAACGAACCAACGAACCAACGAACCAACGAACCAACGAACCAACGAACCAACGAACCAACGAACCAACGAACCAACGAACCAACGAACCAGCGAACAAACGAACAAACGAACCAACGAACAAACGAACAAACGAACAAAGAAAGAAAGAAACAAAGAAACAAAGAAACAAACGAACCAACGAACCAACGAACCAACGAACCAACGAACCAACGAACCAACGAACCAACGAACCAACGAACCAACGAACAAACGAACAAACGAACAAAGAAAGAAAGAAACAAAGAAACAAACGAACCAACGAACCAACGGGCCAACGAGCCAACGAACCAACGAACCAACGAACCAACGAACCAACGAACCAACGAACCAACGAACCAACGAACCAACGAACCAACGAACCAACGAACCAACGAACCAACGAACCAACGAACCAACGAACCAACGAACCAACGAACCAACGAACCAACGAACCAACGAACCAACGAACCAACGAACCAACGAACCAACGAACCAACGAACCAACGAACCAACGAACCAACGAACCAACGAACCAACGAACAAACGAACAAACGAACAAAGAAAGAAAGAAACAAAGAAACAAAGAAACAAACGAACCAACGAACCAACGAACCAACGAACCAACGAACCAACGAACCAACGAACCAACGAACCAACGAACCAACGAACCAACGAACAAACGAACAAAGAAAGAAAGAAACAAAGAAACAAAAGAACCAACGAACCAACGAACCAACGAACCAACGAACCAACGAAACAACGAACCAACGAACCATCGAAACAGCGAACAAACGGACAAACGAACCAACGAACCAACGAACCAACGAACCAACGAACCAACGAACCAACGAACCAACGAACCAACGAACCAACGAACCAACGAACCAACGAACCAACGAACCAACGAACCAACGAACCAACGAACCAACGAACCAACGAACCAACGAACCAACGAACCAACGAACCAACGAACCAACGAACCAACGAACAAACGAACAAACGAACAAAGAAAGAAAGAAACAAAGAAACAAAGAAACAAACGAACCAACGAACCAACGAACCAACGAACCAACGAACCAACGAACCAACGAACCAACGAACCAACGAACCAACGAACCAACGAACAAACGAACAAAGAAAGAAAGAAACAAAGAAACAAAAGAACCAACGAACCAACGGGCCAACGAGCCAACGAACCAACGAACCAACGAACCAACGAACCAACGAACCAACCAACCAAAGAACCAACGAACCAACGAACCAACGAACCAAAGAACCAACGAACCAACGAACCAACGAACCAACGAACCAACGAACCAACGAATCAACGAACCAACGAACCAACGAACCAACGAACCAACGAACCAACGAACCAACTAACCAACGAACCAACGAACCAACGAACCAACGAACCAACGAACCAACGAACCAACGAACCAACGAACCAACGAACCAGCCAACAAACGAACAAACGAACCAACGAACAAACGAACAAACGAACAAAGAAAGAAACAAACAAAGAAACAAAGAAACAAACGAACCAACGAACCAACGAACCAACGAACCAACGAACCAACGAACCAACGAACCAACGAACCAACGAACCAACGAACCAACGAACCAACGAACCAACGAACCAGCGAACAAACGAACAAACGAACCAACGAACAAACGAACAAACGAACAAAGAAAGAAAGAAACAAAGAAACAAAGAAACAAACGAACCAACGAACCAACGAACCAACGAACCAACGAACCAACGAACCAACGAACCAACGAACCAACGAACCAACGAACCAACGAACCAACGAACCAACGAACCAACGAACCAACGAACCAACGAACCAACGAACCAACGAACCAACGAACCAACGAACCAACGAACCAACGAACCAACGAACTAACGAACCAACGAACCAACGAACCAGCGAACAAACGAACAAACGAGCAAACGAACAAACGAACAAACGAACAAAGAAAGAAAGAAAGAAACAAAGAAACAAACGAACCAACGAACCAACGAACCAACGAACCAACGAACCAACGAACCAACGAACCAACGAACCAACGAACCAACGAACAAACGAACAAAGAAAGAAAGAAACAAAGAAACAAAAGAACCAACGAACCAACGAACCAACGAACCAACGAACCAACGAAACAACGAACCAACGAACCATCGAAACAGCGAACAAACGGACAAACGAACCAACGAACCAACGAACCAACGAACCAACGAACCAACGAACCAACGAACCAACGAACCAACGAACCAACGAACCAACGAACCAACGAACCAACGAACCAACGAACCAACGAACCAACGAACCAACGAACCAACGAACCAACGAACCAACGAACCAACGAACCAACGAACCAACGAACCAACGAACCAACGAACCAACGAACAAACGAACAAACGAACAAAGAAAGAAAGAAACAAAGAAACAAAGAAACAAACGAACCAACGAACCAACGAACCAACGAACCAACGAACCAACGAACCAACGAACCAACGAACCAACGAACCAACGAACCAACGAACAAACGAACAAAGAAAGAAAGAAACAAAGAAACAAAAGAACCAACGAACCAACGGGCCAACGAGCCAACGAACCAACGAACCAACGAACCAACGAACCAACGAACCAACCAACCAAAGAACCAACGAACCAACGAACCAACGAACCAAAGAACCAACGAACCAACGAACCAACGAACCAACGAACCAACGAACCAACGAATCAACGAACCAACGAACCAACGAACCAACGAACCAACGAACCAACGAACCAACTAACCAACGAACCAACGAACCAACGAACCAACGAACCAACGAACCAACGAACCAACGAACCAACGAACCAACGAACCAGCCAACAAACGAACAAACGAACCAACGAACAAACGAACAAACGAACAAAGAAAGAAACAAACAAAGAAACAAAGAAACAAACGAACCAACGAACCAACGAACCAACGAACCAACGAACCAACGAACCAACGAACCAACGAACCAACGAACCAACGAACCAACGAACCAACGAACCAACGAACCAGCGAACAAACGAACAAACGAACCAACGAACAAACGAACAAACGAACAAAGAAAGAAAGAAACAAAGAAACAAAGAAACAAACGAACCAACGAACCAACGAACCAACGAACCAACGAACCAACGAACCAACGAACCAACGAACCAACGAACCAACGAACCAACGAACCAACGAACCAACGAACCAACGAACCAACGAACCAACGAACCAACGAACCAACGAACCAACGAACCAACGAACCAACGAACCAACGAACCAACGAACCAACGAACCAACGAACTAACGAACCAACGAACCAACGAACCAGCGAACAAACGAACAAACGAGCAAACGAACAAACGAACAAACGAACAAAGAAAGAAAGAAAGAAACAAAGAAACAAACGAACCAACGAACCAACGAACCAACGAACCAACGAACCAACGAACCAACGAACCAACGAACCAACGAACCAACGAACAAACGAACAAAGAAAGAAAGAAACAAAGAAACAAAAGAACCAACGAACCAACGAACCAACGAACCAACGAACCAACGAAACAACGAACCAACGAACCATCGAAACAGCGAACAAACGGACAAACGAACCAACGAACCAACGAACCAACGAACCAACGAACCAACGAACCAGCGAACAATCGAACAAACGAACCAACGAACAAACGAACAAACGAACAAAGAAAGAAAGAAACAAAGAAACAAACGAACCAACGAACCAAGGAACCAACGAACCAACGAACCAACGAAACAACGAACCAACGAACCAACGAACCAACGAACCAACGAACCAACGAAACAACGAACCAACGAACCATCGAAACAGCGAACAAACGAACAAACGAACCAACGAACCAACGAACCAACGAACCAACGAACCAACGGACAAACGAACCAACGAACCAACGAACCAACGAACCAACGAACCAACGAACCAACGAACCAACGAACCAACGAACCAACGAAACAACGAACCAACGAACCATCGAAACAGCGAACAAACGGACAAACGAACCAACGAACCAACGAACCAACGAACCAACGAACCAACGAAACAACGAACCAACGAACCAACGAACCAACGAACCAACGAACCAACGAACCAACGAACCAACGAACCAACGAACCAACGAACCAACGAACCAACGAACCAACGAAACAACGAACCAACGAACCAACGAACCAACGAACCAACGAACCAACGAACCAACGAACCAACGAACCAACGAACCAACGAACCAACGAACCAAGGAACCAACGAACCAACGAACCAACGAACCAACGAACCAACGAAACAACGAACCAACGAATCATCGAAACAGCGAACAAACGAACAAACGAACCAACGAACCAACGAACCAACGGACAAACGAACCAACGAACCAACGAACCAACGAACCAACGAACCAACGAACCAACGAACCAACGAACCAACGAACCAACGAACCAACGAACCAACGAACCAACGAACCAACGAACCAACGAACCAACGAACCAACGAACCAACGAACCAACGAACCAACGAACCAACGAACCAACGAACCAACGAACCAACGAACCAACGAACCAACGAACCAACGAACCAACGAAACAACGAACCAACGAACCAACGAACCAACGGACCAACGAACCAACGAACCAACGAACCAACGAACCAACGAACCAACGAACCAACGAACCAACGAACCAACGAACCAACGAACCAACGAACCAACGAACCAACGAACCAACGAACCAACGAACCAACGAACCAACGAACCAACGAACCAACGAACCAACGAACCAACGAACCAACGAACCAACGAACCAACGAACTAACGAACCAACGAACCAACGAACCAGCGAACAAACGAACAAACGAGCAAACGAACAAACGAACAAACGAACAAAGAAAGAAAGAAAGAAACAAAGAAACAAACGAACCAACGAACCAACGAACCAACGAACCAACGAACCAACGAACAAACGAACAAAGAAAGAAAGAAACAAAGAAACAAACGAACCAACGAACCAACGAGCCAACGAACCAACGAACCAACGAACCAGCGAACAAACGAACAAACGAACCAACGAACAAACGAACAAACGAACAAAGAAAGAAAGAAACAAAGAAACAAACGAACCAACGAACCAACGAACCAACGAACCAACGAACCATCGAAACAGCGAACAAACGAACAAACGAACCAACGAACCAACGAACCAACGAACCAACGAACCAACGGACAAACGAACCAACGAACCAACGAACCAACGAACCAACGAACCAACGAACCAACGGACAAACGAACCAACGAATCAACGAACCAACGAACCAACGAACCAACGAACCAACGAACCAACGAACCAACGAACCAACGAACCAACGAACCAACGAACCAACGAACCAACGAACCAACGAACCAACGAACCAACGAACCAACGAACCAACGAACCAACGAACCAACGAACCAACGAACCAACGAACCAACGAACCAACGAACCAACGAACCAACGAACCAACGAACCAACGAACCAACGAACCAACGAACCAACGAAACAACGAACCAACGAACCATCGAAACAGCGAACAAACGAACAAACGAACCAACGAACCAACGAACCAACGAACCAACGAACCAACGGACAAACGAACCAACGAACCAACGAACCAACGAACCAACGAACCAACGAACCAACGGACAAACGAACCAACGAATCAACGAACCAACGAACCAACGAACCAACGAACCAACGAACCAACGAACCAACGAACCAACGAACCAACGAACCAACGAACCAACGAACCAACGAACCAACGAACCAACGAACCAACGAACCAACGAACCAACGAACCAACGAACCAACGAACCAACGAACCAACGAACCAACGAACCAACGAACCAACGAACCAACGAACCAACGAACCAACGAACCAACGGACCAACGAACCAACGAACCAACGAACCAACGAACCAACGAACCAACGAACCAACGAACCAACGAACCAACGAACCAACGAACCAACGAACCAACGAACCAACGAACCAACGAACCAACGAACCAACGAACCAACGAACCAACGAACCAACGAACCAACGAACCAACGAACCAACGAACCAACGAACTAACGAACCAACGAACCAACGAACCAGCGAACAAACGAACAAACGAGCAAACGAACAAACGAACACACGAACAAAGAAAGAAAGAAACAAAGAAACAAACGAACCAACGAACCAACGAACCAACGAACCAACGAACCAACGAACAAACGAACAAAGAAAGAAAGAAACAAAGAAACAAACGAACCAACGAACCAACGAGCCAACGAACCAACGAACCAACGAACCAGCGAACAAACGAACAAACGAACCAACGAACAAACGAACAAACGAACAAAGAAAGAAAGAAACAAAGAAACAAACGAACCAACGAACCAAGGAACCAACGAACCAACGAACCAACGAACCAACGAACCAACGAACCAACGAACCAACGAACCAACGAAACAACGAACCAACGAACCATCGCAACAGCGAACAAACGAACAAACGAACCAACGAACCAACGAACCAACGAACCAACGAACCAACGGACAAACGAACCAACGAACCAACGAACCAACGAACCAACGAACCAACGAACCAACGAACCAACGAACCAACGAACCAACGAACCAACGAACCAACGAACCAACGAACCAACGAACCAACGAACCAACGAACCAACGAACCAACGAACCAACGAACCAGCGAACAAACGAACAAACGAACCAACGAACAAACGAACAAACGAACAAAGAAAGAAAGAAACAAAGAAACAAAGAAACAAACGAACCAACGAACCAACGAACCAACGAACCAACGAACCAACGAACCAACGAACCAACGAACCAACGAACCAACGAACCAACGAACAAACGAACAAACGAACAAAGAAAGAAAGAAACAAAGAAACAAACGAACCAACGAACCAACGGGCCAACGAGCCAAAGAACCAACGAACCAACGAACCAACGAACCAACGAACCAACGAACCAACGAACCAACGAACCAACGAACCAACGAACCAACGAACCAACGAACCAACGAACCAACGAACCAACGAACCAACGAACCAACGAACCGACGAACCAACGAACCAAGGAACCAACGAACTAACGAACCAACGAACCAACGAACCAGCGAACAAACGAACAAACGAGCAAACGAACAAACGAACAAACGAACAAAGAAAGAAAGAAAGAAACAAAGAAACAAACGAACCAACGAACCAACGAACCAACGAACAAACGAACAAAGAAAGAAAGAAACAAAGAAACAAACGAACCAACGAACCAACGAGCCAACGAACCAACGAACCAACGAACCAGCGAACAAACGAACAAACGAACCAACGAACAAACGAACAAACGAACAAAGAAAGAAAGAAACAAAGAAACAAACGAACCAACGAACCAACGAACCAACGAACAAACGAACAAAGAAAGAAAGAAACAAAGAAACAAACGAACCAACGAACCAACGAGCCAACGAACCAACGAACCAACGAACCAGCGAACAAACGAACAAACGAACCAACGAACAAACGAACAAACGAACAAAGAAAGAAAGAAACAAAGAAACAAACGAACCAACGAACCAACGAACCAACGAACCAACGAACCAACGAACCAACGAACCAACGAACCAACGAACCAACGAACCAACGAACCAACGAACCAACGAACCAACGAACCAACGAAACAACGAACCAACGAACCATCGAAACAGCGAACAAACGAACAAACGAACCAACGAACCAACGAACCAACGAACCAACGAACCAACGGACAAACGAACCAACGAACCAACGAACCAACGAACCAACGAACCAACGAACCAACGAACCAACGAACCAACGAAGCAACGAACCAACGAACCAACGAACCAACGAACCAACGAACCAACGAACCAACGAACCAACGAACCAGCGAACAAACGAACAAACGAACAAAGAAAGAAAGAAACAAAGAAACAAAGAAACAAACGAACCAACGAACCAACGAACCAACGAACTAACGAACCAACGAACCAACGAACCAACGAACCAACGAACCAACGAACCAACGAACCAACGAACCAACGAACAAACGAACCAACGAACCAACGAACAAACGAACAAAGAAAGAAAGAAACAAAGAAACAAACGAACCAACGAACCAACGGGCCAACGAGCCAACGAACCAACGAACCAACGAACCAACGAACCAACGAACCAACGAACCAACGAACCAACGAACCAACGAACCAACGAACCAACGAACCAACGAACCAACGAGCCAACGAACCAACGAACCAACGAACCAGCGAACAAACGAACAAACGAACCAACGAACAAACGAACAAACGAACAAAGAAAGAAAGAAACAAAGAAACAAACGAACCAACGAACCAACGAACCAACGAACAAACGAACAAAGAAAGAAAGAAACAAAGAAACAAACGAACCAACGAACCAACGAGCCAACGAACCAACGAACCAACGAACCAGCGAACAAACGAACAAACGAACCAACGAACAAACGAACAAACGAACAAAGAAAGAAAGAAACAAAGAAACAAACGAACCAACGAACCAACGAACCAACGAACCAACGAACCAACGAACCAACGAACCAACGAACCAACGAACCAACGAACCAACGAACCAACGAACCAACGAACCAACGAACCAACGAACCAACGAAACAACGAACCAACGAACCATCGAAACAGCGAACAAACGAACAAACGAACCAACGAACCAACGAACCAACGAACCAACGAACCAACGGACAAACGAACCAACGAACCAACGAACCAACGAACCAACGAACCAACGAACCAACGAACCAACGAACCAACGAAGCAACGAACCAACGAACCAACGAACCAACGAACCAACGAACCAACGAACCAACGAACCAACGAACCAGCGAACAAACGAACAAACGAACAAAGAAAGAAAGAAACAAAGAAACAAAGAAACAAACGAACCAACGAACCAACGAACCAACGAACTAACGAACCAACGAACCAACGAACCAACGAACCAACGAACCAACGAACCAACGAACCAACGAACCAACGAACAAACGAACCAACGAACCAACGAACAAACGAACAAAGAAAGAAAGAAACAAAGAAACAAACGAACCAACGAACCAACGGGCCAACGAGCCAACGAACCAACGAACCAACGAACCAACGAACCAACGAACCAACGAACCAACGAACCAACGAACCAACGAACCAACGAACCAACGAACCAACGAACCAACGAACCAACGAACCAACGAACCAACCAACCAAAGAACCAACGAACCAACGAACCAACGAACCAACGAACCAACGAACCAACGAACCAACGAACCAACGAACCAACGAACCAACGAACCAACGAACCAACGAACCAGCGAACAAACGAACAAACGAACCAACGAACAAACGAACAAACGAACAAAGAAAGAAAGAAACAAAGAAACAAAGAAACAAACGAACCAACGAACCAACGAACCAACGAACCAACGAACAAACGAACCAACGAACCAACGAACCAACGAACCAACGAACCAACGAACCAACGAACCAACGAACCAACGAACCAACGAACCAACGAACCAACGAACCAACGAACCAACGAACCAACGAACCAACGAACCAACGAACCAACGAACCAACGAACCAACGAACCAACGAACCAACGAACCAACCAACCAAAGAACCAACGAACCAACGAACCAACGAACCAACGAACCGACGAACCAACGAACCAAGGAACCAACGAACTAACGAACCAACGAACCAACGAACCAGCGAACAAACGAACAAACGAGCAAACGAACAAACGAACAAACGAACAAAGAAAGAAAGAAAGAAACAAAGAAACAAACGAACCAACGAACCAACGAACCAACGAACAAACGAACAAAGAAAGAAAGAAACAAAGAAACAAACGAACCAACGAACCAACGAGCCAACGAACCAACGAACCAACGAACCAGCGAACAAACGAACAAACGAACCAACGAACAAACGAACAAACGAACAAAGAAAGAAAGAAACAAAGAAACAAACGAACCAACCAACCAACGAACCAACGAACCAACGAACCAACGAACCAACGAACCAACGAACCAACGAACCAACGAACCAACGAACCAACGAACCAACGAACCAACGAAACAACGAACCAACGAACCATCGAAACAGCGAACAAACGAACAAACGAACCAACGAACCAACGAACCAACGAACCAACGAACCAACGGACAAACGAACCAACGAACCAACGAACCAACGAACCAACGAACCAACGAACCAACGAACCAACGAACCAACGAAGCAACGAACCAACGAACCAACGAACCAACGAACCAACGAACCAACGAACCAACGAACCAACGAACCAGCGAACAAACGAACAAACGAACAAAGAAAGAAAGAAACAAAGAAACAAAGAAACAAACGAACCAACGAACCAACGAACCAACGAACTAACGAACCAACGAACCAACGAACCAACGAACCAACGAACCAACGAACCAACGAACCAACGAACCAACGAACAAACGAACCAACGAACCAACGAACAAACGAACAAAGAAAGAAAGAAACAAAGAAACAAACGAACCAACGAACCAACGGGCCAACGAGCCAACGAACCAACGAACCAACGAACCAACGAACCAACGAACCAACGAACCAACGAACCAACGAACCAACGAACCAACGAACCAACGAACCAACGAACCAACGAACCAACGAACCAACGAACCAACCAACCAAAGAACCAACGAACCAACGAACCAAAGAACCAACGAACCAACGAACCAACGAACCAACGAACCAACGAACCAACGAACCAACGAATCAACGAACCAACGAACCAACGAACCAACGAACCAACGAACCAACGAACCAACTAACCAACGAACCAACGAACCAACGAACCAACGAACCAACGAACCAACGAACCAACGAACCAACGAACCAGCCAACAAACGAACAAACGAACCAACGAACAAACGAACAAACGAACAAAGAAAGAAACAAACAAAGAAACAAAGAAACAAACGAACCAACGAACCAACGAACCAACGAACCAACGAACCAACGAACCAACGAACCAACGAACCAACGAACCAGCGAACAAACGAACAAACGAACCAACGAACAAACGAACAAACGAACAAAGAAAGAAAGAAACAAAGAAACAAAGAAACAAACGAACCAACGAACCAACGAACCAACGAACCAACGAACCAACGAACCAACGAACCAACGAACCAACGAACCAACGAACCAACGAACCAACGAACCAGCGAACCAACGAACCAACGAACCAACGAACCAACGAACCAAAGAACCAACGAACAAACGAACAAACGAACCAACGAACCAACGAACCAACGAACCAACGAACCAACGAGTCAACGAACCAACGAACCAACGAACCAACGAACCAACGAACCAACGAACCAACGAACCAACGAACCAACGAACCAACGAACCAACGAACCAACGAACCAACGAACCAACGAACCAACGAACCAACGAACCAACGAACAAACGAACAAAGAAAGAAAGAAACAAAGAAACAAACGAACCATCGAACCAACGGGCCAACGAGCCAACGAACCAACGAACCAGCGAACAAACGAACAAACGAACCAACGAACAAACGAACAAACGAACAAAGAAAGAAAGAAACAAAGAAACAATCGAACCAACGAACCAACGAACCAGCGAACAAACGAACAAACGAACAAACGAACAAACGAACCAACGAACAAACGAACAAACGAACAAAGAAAGAAAGAAACAAAGAAACAAACGAACCAACGAACCAACGAACCAACGAACCAACGAACCAACGAACCAACGAACCAACGAACCAACGAACCAACGAACCAACGAACCAACGAACCAACGAACCAACGAACCAACGAACCAACGAACCAACGAACCAACGAACCAACGAACCAACGAACCAAGGAACCAACGAACCAACGAACCAACGAACCAACGAACCAACGAACCAACGAACCAACGAACCAACGAAACAACGAACCAACGAACCATCGAAACAGCGAACAAACGAACAAACGAACCAACGAACCAACGAACCAACGAACCAACGAACCAACGGACAAACGAACCAACGAACCAACGAACCAACGAACCAACGAACCAACGAACCAACGAACCAACGAACCAACGAACCAACGAACCAACGAACCAACGAACCAACGAACCAACGAACCAACGAACCAACGAACCAACGAACCAACGAACCAACGAACCAACGAACCAACGAACCAACGAACCAACGAACCAACGAACCAACGAACCAACGAACCAACGAACCAACGAACCAACGAACCAACGAACCAACGAACCAACGAACCAACGAACCAACGAACCAACGAACCAACGAACCAACGAACCAACGAACCAACGAACCAACGAACCAACGAACCAACGAACCAGCGAACAAACGAACAAACGAGCAAACGAACAAACGAACAAACGAACAAACGAACAAAGAAAGAAAGAAACAAAGAAACAAACGAACCAACGAACCAACGAACCAACGAACCAACGAACCAACGAACAAACGAACAAAGAAAGAAAGAAACAAAGAAACAAACGAACCAACGAACCAACGAGCCAACGAACCAACGAACCAACGAACCAGCGAACAAACGAACAAACGAACCAACGAACAAACGAACAAACGAACAAAGAAAGAAAGAAACAAAGAAACAAACGAACCAACGAACCAAGGAACCAACGAACCAACGAACCAACGAAACAACGAACCAACGAACCAACGAACCAACGAACCAACGAACCAACGAAACAACGAACCAACGAACCATCGAAACAGCGAACAAACGAACAAACGAACCAACGAACCAACGAACCAACGAACCAACGAACCAACGGACAAACGAACCAACGAACCAACGAACCAACGAACCAACGAACCAACGAACCAACGAACCAACGAACCAACGAACCAACGAAACAACGAACCAACGAACCATCGAAACAGCGAACAAACGGACAAACGAACCAACGAACCAACGAACCAACGAACCAACGAACCAACGAACCAACGAACCAACGAACCAACGAACCAACGAACCAACGAACCAACGAACCAACGAACCAACGAACCAACGAACCAACGAACCAACGAACCAACGAACCAACGAACCAACGAACCAACGAACCAACGAACCAACGAACCAACGAACCAACGAACCAACGAACCAACGAACCAACGAACCAACGAACCAACGAACCAACGAACCAACGAACCAACGAACCAACGAACCAACGAACCAACGAACCAACGAACCAAGGAACCAACGAACCAACGAACCAACGAACCAACGAACCAACGAACCAACGAAACAACGAACCAACGAATCATCGAAACAGCGAACAAACGAACAAACGAACCAACGAACCAACGAACCAACGAACCAACGAACCAACGGACAAACGAACCAACGAACCAACGAACCAACGAACCAACGAACCAACAAACCAACGAAC
>NW_027486796.1:0-19975 GCF_050908995.1 Andrena cerasifolii | reverse complement strand
TTCGTTTGTTCGTTTGTTCGTTTGTTCGTTTGTTCGTTTGTTCGTTTGTTCGTTTATTCGTTTGTTCGTTTGTTCGTTTGTTCGTTTGTTCGTTTGTTCGTTTGTTCGTTTGTTCGTTTGTTCGTTTGTTCGTTTGTTCGTTTGTTCGTTGGTTCGTTGGTTCGTTGGTTCGTTGGTTCGTTGGTTCGTTGGTTCGTTGGTTCGTTGGTTCGTTGTTTCGTTGGTTCGTTTGTTCGTTGGTTCGTTGGTTCGTTGTTTCGTTGGTTCGTTGGTTCGTTGGTTCGTTGGTTCGTTGGTTCTTTTGTTTCTTTGTCTCTTTGTTCGTTTGTTCGTTTGTTCGTTTGTTCGTTTGTTCGTTGCTTCGTTGGTTCGTTGGTTCGTTGGTTCGTTGGTTCGTTGGTTCGTTGGTTCGTTGGTTCGTGGGTTCGTTGGCTCGTTGGTTCGTTGGTTCGTTGGTTCGTTGGTTCGTTGGTTCGTTGGTTCGTTGGTTCGTTGGTTCGTTGGTTCGTTGGTTCGTTGGTTCGTTGTTTCGTTGTTTCTTTGTTTCGTTGTTTCGTTGTTTCGTTGGTTCGTTTGTTTCTTTGCCTCTTTTCTTTGTTCGTTTGTTCGTTTGTTCGTTTGTTCTTTTGTTCGTTTGTTCGTTTGTTCGTTTGTTCGTTTGTTCGTTTGTTCGTTTGTTCGTTTGTTCGTATGTTCGTTTGTTCGTTTGTTCGTTTGTTCGTTTGTTCGTTTGTTCGTTTGTTCGTTTGTTCGTTTGTTCGTTTGTTCGTTTGTTCGTTTGTTCGTTTGTTCGCTTGTTCGTTTGTTCGTTTGTTCGTTTGTTCGTTTGTTCGTTTGTTCGTTTGTTCGTTTTATTCGTTTGTTCGTTTGTTCGTTTGTTCGTTTGTTCGTTTGTTCGTTTGTTCGTTTGTTCGTTTGTTCGTTTGTTCGTTTGTTCGTTTGTTCGTTGGTTCGTTGGTTCGTTGGTTCGTTGGTTCGTTGGTTCGTTGGTTCGTTGGTTCGTTGTTTCGTTGGTTCGTTTGTTCGTTGGTTCGTTGGTTCGTTGTTTCGTTGGTTCGTTGGTTCGTTGGTTCGTTGGTTCGTTGGTTCTTTTGTTTCTTTGTCTCTTTGTTCGTTTGTTCGTTTGTTCGTTTGTTGTTTGTTCGTTTGTTCGTTGGTTCGTTGGTTCGTTGGTTCGTTGGTTCGTTGGTTCGTTGGTTCGGTTGGTTCGTTGGTTCGTGGGTTCGTTGGCTCGTTGGTTCGTTGGTTCGTTGGTTCGTTGGTTCGTTGGTTCGTTGGTTCGTTGGTTCGTTGGTTCGTTGGTTCGTTGGTTCGTTGGTTCGTTGTTTCCGTTGTTTCTTTGTTTCGTTGTTTCGTTGTTTCGTTGTTATGTTGTTTCGTTGTTTCGTTGTTTCGTTGTTTCGTTGTTTCGTGGTTTCGTTGTTTCGTGGTTTCGTTGTTTCGTTGTTTCGTTGTTTCGTTGTTTCGTTGTTTCGTTGTTTCGTTGTTTCGTTGTTTCGTTGTTTCGTTGTTTCGTTGTTCGTTGTTTCGTTGTTTCGTTGTTTCGTTGGTTCGTTTGTTTCTTTGCCTCTTTGTTCGTTTGTTCGTTTGTTCGTTTGTTCTTTTGTTCGTTTGTTCGTTTGTTCGTTTGTTCGTTTGTTCGTTGGTTCGTTGGTTCGTTGGTTCGTTGGTTCGTTGGTTCGTTGGTTCGTTGGTTCGTTGGTTCGTGGGTTCGTTGGCTCGTTGGTTCGTTGGTTCGTTGGTTCGTTGGTTTCGTTGGTTCGTTGGTTCGTTGGTTCGTTGGTTCGTTGGTTCGTTGGTTCGTTGGTCGTGGTCCTTTGGTTCTTTTGTTTCTTTGTCTCTTTGTTCGTTTGTTCGTTTGTCGTTTGTTCGTTTGTTCGTTGGTTCTTTGGTTCGTTGGTTCGTTGGTTCGTTGGTTCGTGGGTTCGTTGGCTCGTTGGTTCGTTTGGTTCGTTGGTTCGTTGGTTCGTTGGTTCGTTGGTTCGTTGGTTCGTTGGTTCGTTGGTTCGTTGGTTCGTTGGTTCGTTGGTTCGTTGGTTCGTTGTTTCGTTGTTTCTTTGTTTCGTTGTTTCGTTGTTTCGTTGTTATGTTGTTTCGTTGTTTCGTTGTTTCGTTTGTTTCGTTGTTTCGTTGTTTCGTTGTTTCGTTGTTTCGTTGTTTCGTTGTTTCGTTGTTTCGTTGTTTCGTTGTTTCGTTGTTCGTTGTTTCGTTGTTTCGTTGTTTCGGTTGTTTCGTTGTTCGTTGTTTCGTTGGTTCGTTTGTTTCTTTGCCTCTTTGTTCGTTTGTTCGTTTGTTCGTTTGTTCTTTTGTTCGTTTGTTCGTTTGTTCGTTTGTTCGTTTGTTCGTTTGTTCGTTTGTTCGTTTGTTCGTATGTTCGTTTGTTCGTTTGTTCGTTTGTTCGTTTGTTCGTTTGTTCGTTTGTTCGTTTGTTCGTTTGTTCGTTTGTTCGTTTGTTCGTTTGTTCGTTTGTTCGTTTGTTCGTTTGTTCGTTTGTTCGTTTGTTCGTTGGTTCGCTGGTTCGTTGGTTCGTTAGCTCGTTGGTTCTTTGGATCGTTGGTTCGTTGGTTCGTTGGTTCGTTGGTTCGTTTGTTCGTTTGTTCGTTTGTTCGTTTGTTCGTTTGTTCGTTTCTTCGTTTGTTCGTTTGTTCGTTTTCGTCGTTTGTTCGTTTGTTCGTTTGTTCGTTTGTTCGTTTGTTCGTTTGTTCGTTTATTCGTTTGTTCGTTTGTTCGTTTGTTCGTTTGTTCGTTTGTTCGTTTGTTCGTTTGTTCGTTTGTTCGTTTGTTCGTTTGTTCGTTTGTTCGTTGGTTCGTTGGTTCGTTGGTTCGTTGGTTCGTTGGTTCGTTGGTTCGTTGGTTCGTTGGTTCGATGGTTCGTTGGTTCGTTGTTTCGTTGGTTCGTTGGTTCGTTGGTTCGTTGGTTCGTTGTTTCGTTGGTTCGTTGGTTCGTTGGTTCGTTGGTTCGTTGGTTCTTTTGTTTCTTTGTCTCTTTGTTCGTTTGTTCGTTTGTTCGTTTGTTCGTTTGTTCGTTTGTTCGTTTGTTCGTTTGTTCGTTTGTTCGTTTGTTCGTTTGTTCGTTTGTTCGTTTGTTCGTTGGTTCGTTGGTTCGTTGGTTCGTTGGTTCGTTGGTTCGTTGGTTCGTTGGTTCGTTGGTTCGATGGTTCGTTGGTTCGTTGTTTCGTTGGTTCGTTGGTTCGTTGGTTCGTTGGTTCGTTGTTTCGTTGGTTCGTTGGTTCGTTGGTTCGTTGGTTCGTTGGTTCTTTTGTTTCTTTGTCTCTTTGTTCGTTTGTTCGTTTGTTCGTTTGTTCGTTTGTTCGTTGTTTCGTTGTTTCGTTGTTTCGTTGTTTCGTTGTTTCGTTGTTTCGTTGTTTCGTTGTTTCGTTGTTTCGTTGTTTCGTTGTTTCGTTGTTTCGTTGTTTCGTTGTTCGTTGTTTCGTTGTTTCGTTGTTTCGTTGTTTCGTTGGTTCGTTTGTTTCTTTGCCTCTTTGTTCGTTTGTTCGTTTGTTCGTTTGTTCTTTTGTTCGTTTGTTCGTTTGTTCGTTTGTTCGTTTGTTCGTTTGTTCGTTTGTTCGTTTGTTCGTATGTTCGTTTGTTCGTTTGTTCGTTTGTTCGTTTGTTCGTTTGTTCGTTTGTTCGTTTGTTCGTTTGTTCGTTTGTTCGTTTGTTCGTTTGTTCGTTTGTTCGTTGGTTCGTTGGTTCGTTGGTTCGTTGGTTCGTTGGTTCGTTGGTTCGTTGGTTCGTTGGTTCGTTGGTTCGTTGTTTCGTTGGTTCGTTGGTTCGTTGGTTCGTTGGTTCGTTGTTTCGTTGGTTCGTTGGTTCGTTGGTTCGTTGGTTCGTTGGTTCTTTGGTTCTTTTGTTTCTTTGTCTCTTTGTTCGTTTGTTCGTTTCTTCGTTTGTTCGTTTGTTCGTTGGTTCGTTGGTTCGTTGGTTCGTTGGTTCGTTGGTTCGTTGGTTCGTTGGTTCGTTGGTTCGTTGGTTCGTTGGCTCGTTGGTTCGTTGGTTCGTTGGTTCGTTGGTTCTTTTGTTTCTTTGTCTCTTTGTTCGTTTGTTCGTTTGTTCGTTTGTTCGTTTGTTCGTTTGTTCGTTTGTTCGTTGGTTCGTTGGTTCGTTGGTTCGTTGGTTCGTTGGTTCGTTGGTTCGTTGGTTCGTTGGTTCGTTGGTTCGTGGGTTCGTTGGCTCGTTGGTTCGTTGGTTCGTTGGTTCGTTGGTTCGTTGGTTCGTTGGTTCGTTGGTTCGTTGGTTCGTTGGTTCGTTGGTTCGTTGGTTCGTTGTTTCGTTGTTTCTTTGTTTCGTTGTTTCGTTGTTTCGTTGTTATGTTGTTTCGTTGTTTCGTTGTTTCGTTGTTTCGTTGTTTCGTTGTTTCGTTGTTTCGTTGTTTCGTTGTTTCGTTGTTTCGTTGTTTCGTTGTTTCGTTGTTTCGTTGTTTCGTTGTTTCGTTGTTTCGTTGTTTCGTTGTTTCGTTGTTTCGTTGTTTCGTTGTTTCGTTGTTTCGTTGTTCGTTGTTTCGTTGTTTCGTTGTTTCGTTGGTTCGTTTGTTTCTTTGCCTCTTTGTTCGTTTGTTCGTTTGTTCGTTTGTTCTTTTGTTCGTTTGTTCGTTTGTTCGTTTGTTCGTTTGTTCGTTGGTTCGTTGGTTCGTTGGTTCGTTGGTTCGTTGGTTCGTTGGTTCGTTGGTTCGTTGGTTCGTTGGTTCGTTGGTCCTTTGGTTCTTTTGTTCGTTTGTTCGTTTGTTCGTTTGTTCGTTTGTTCGTTTGTTCGTTTGTTCGTATGTTCGTTTGTTCGTTTGTTCGTTTGTTCGTTTGTTCGTTTGTTCGTTTGTTCGTTTGTTCGTTTGTTCGTTTGTTCGTTGGTTCGCTGGTTCGTTGGTTCGTTAGCTCGTTGGTTCTTTGGATCGTTGGTTCGTTGGTTCGTTGGTTCGTTGGTTCGTTTGTTCGTTTGTTCGTTTGTTCGTTTGTTCGTTTGTTCGTTTGTTCGTTTGTTCGTTTGTTCGTTTGTTCGTTTTCGTCGTTTGTTCGTTTGTTCGTTTGTTCGTTTGTTCGTTTGTTCGTTTATTCGTTTGTTCGTTTGTTCGTTTGTTCGTTTGTTCGTTTGTTCGTTTGTTCGTTTGTTCGTTTGTTCGTTTGTTCGTTTGTTCGTTTGTTCGTTGGTTCGTTGGTTCGTTGGTTCGTTGATTCGTTGATTCGTTGGTTCGATGGTTCGTTGGTTCGTTGTTTCGTTGGTTCGTTGGTTCGTTGGTTCGTTGGTTCGTTGTTTCGTTGGTTCGTTGGTTCGTTGGTTCGTTGGTTCGTTGGTTCTTTTGTTTCTTTGTCTCTTTGTTCGTTTGTTCGTTTGTTCGTTTGTTCGTTTGTTCGTTGGTTCGTTGGTTCGTTGGTTCGTTGGTTCGGTTGGTTCGTTGGTTCGTTGGTTCGTTGGTTCGTTGGTTCGTGGGTTCGTTGGCTCGTTGGTTCGTTGGTTCGTTGGTTCGTTGGTTCGTTGGTTCGTTGGTTCGTTGGTTCGTTGGTTCGTTGGTTCGTTGGTTCGTTGGTTCGTTGGTCCTTTGGTTCTTTTGTTTCTTTGTCTCTTTGTTCGTTTGTTCGTTTGTTCGTTTGTTCGTTTGTTCGTTTGTTCGTTGGTTCTTTGGTTCGTTGGTTCGTTGGTTCGTTGGTTCGTGGGTTCGTTGGCTCGTTGGTTCGTTGGTTCGTTGGTTTGTTGGTTCGTTGGTTCGTTGGTTCGTTGGTTCGTTGGTTCGTTGGTTCGTTGGTTCGTTGGTTCGTTGGTTCGTTGGTTCGTTGGTTCGTTGTTTCGTTGTTTCTTTGTTTCGTTGTTTCGTTGTTTCGTTGTTATGTTGTTTCGTTGTTTCGTTGTTTCGTTGTTTCGTTGTTTCGTTGTTTCGTTGTTTCGTTGTTTCGTTGTTTCGTTGTTTCGTTGTTTCGTTGTTTCGTTGTTTCGTTGTTTCTTTGTTTCGTTGTTTCGTTGTTTCGTTGTTCGTTGTTTCGTTGTTTCGTTGTTTCGTTGGTTCGTTTGTTTCTTTGCCTCTTTGTTCGTTTGTTCGTTTGTTCGTTTGTTCTTTTGTTCGTTTGTTCGTTTGTTCGTTTGTTCGTTTGTTCGTTTGTTCGTTTGTTCGTTTGTTCGTATGTTCGTTTGTTCGTTTGTTCGTTTGTTCGTTTGTTCGTTTGTTCGTTTGTTCGTTTGTTCGTTTGTTCGTTTGTTCGTTGGTTCGCTGGTTCGTTGGTTCGTTAGCTCGTTGGTTCTTTGGATCGTTGGTTCGTTGGTTCGTTGGTTCGTTGGTTCGTTTGTTCGTTTGTTCGCTTGTTCGTTTGTTCGTTTGTTCGTTTGTTCGTTTGTTCGTTTGTTCGTTTTCGTCGTTTGTTCGTTTGTTCGTTTGTTCGTTTGTTCGTTTGTTCGTTTATTCGTTTGTTCGTTTGTTCGTTTGTTCGTTTGTTCGTTTGTTCGTTTGTTCGTTTGTTCGTTTGTTCGTTTGTTCGTTTGTTCGTTTGTTCGTTGGTTCGTTGGTTCGTTGGTTCGTTGGTTCGTTGGTTCGTTGGTTCGTTGGTTCGTTGGTTCGTTGGTTCGTTGGTTCGTTGGTTCGTTGGTTCGTTGGTTCGTTGTTTCGTTGGTTCGTTGGTTCGTTGGTTCGTTGGTTCGTTGGTTCTTTTGTTTCTTTGTCTCTTTGTTCGTTTGTTCGTTTGTTCGTTGGTTCGTTGGTTCGTGGGTTCGTTGGCTCGTTGGTTCGTTGGTTCGTTGGTTCGTTGGTTCGTTGGTTCGTTGGTTCGTTGGTTCGTTGGTTCGTTGGTTCGTTGGTTCGTTGGTTCGTTGGTTCGTTGTTTCGTTGTTTCTTTGTTTCGTTGTTTCGTTGTTTCGTTGTTATGTTGTTTCGTTGTTTCGTTGTTTCGTTGTTTCGTTGTTTCGTTGTTTCGTTGTTTCGTTGTTTCGTTGTTTCGTTGTTTCGTTGTTTCGTTGTTTCGTTGTTTCGTTGTTTCGTTGTTTCGTTGTTTCGTTGTTCGTTGTTTCGTTGTTTCGTTGTTTCGTTGGTTCGTTTGTTTCTTTGCCTCTTTGTTCGTTTGTTCGTTTGTTCGTTTGTTCTTTTGTTCGTTTGTTCGTTTGTTCGTTTTTTCGTTTGTTCGTTGGTTCGTTGGTTCGTTGGTTCGTTGGTTCGTTGGTTCGTTGGTTCGTTGGTTCGTTGGTTCGTTGGTTCGTGGGTTCGTTGGCTCGTTGGTTCGTTGGTTCGTTGGTTCGTTGGTTCGTTGGTTCGTTGGTTCGTTGGTTCGTTGGTTCGTTGGTTCGTTGGTTCGTTGGTTCGTTGGTCCTTTGGTTCTTTTGTTTCTTTGTCTCTTTGTTCGTTTGATCGTTTGTTCGTTTGTTCGTTTGTTCGTTGGTTCTTTGGTTCGTTGGTTCGTTGGTTCGTTGGTTCGTGGGTTCGTTGGCTCGTTGGTTCGTTGGTTCGTTGGTTCGTTGGTTCGTTGGTTCGTTGGTTCGTTGGTTCGTTGGTTCGTTGGTTCGTTGGTTCGTTGGTTCGTTGTTTCGTTGTTTCTTTGTTTCGTTGTTTCGTTGTTTCGTTGTTATGTTGTTTCGTTGTTTCGTTGTTTCGTTGTTTCGTTGTTTCGTTGTTTCGTTGTTTCGTTGTTTCGTTGTTTCGTTGTTTCGTTGTTTCGTTGTTTCTTTGTTTCGTTGTTTCGTTGTTTCGTTGTTTCGTTGTTCGTTGTTTCGTTGGTTCGTTGGTTCGTTGGTTCGTTGGTTCGTTGGTTCGTTGGTTCGTTGGTCCTTTGGTTCTTTTGTTTCTTTGTCTCTTTGTTCGTTTGATCGTTTGTTCGTTTGTTCGTTTGTTCGTTGGTTCTTTGGTTCGTTGGTTCGTTGGTTCGTTGGTTCGTGGGTTCGTTGGCTCGTTGGTTCGTTGGTTCGTTGGTTCGTTGGTTCGTTGGTTCGTTGGTTCGTTGGTTCGTTGTTTCGTTGGTTCGTTGGTTCGTTGGTTCGTTGGTTCGTTGGTTCTTTTGTTTCTTTGTCTCTTTGTTCGTTTGTTCGTTTGTTCGTTTGTTCGTTTGTTCGTTGGTTCGTTGGTTCGTTGGTTCGTTGGTTCGTTGGTTCGTTGGTTCGTTGGTTCGTTGGTTCGTTGGTTCGTGGGTTCGTTGGCTCGTTGGTTCGTTGGTTCGTTGGTTCGTTGGTTCGTTGGTTCGTTGGTTCGTTGGTTCGTTGGTTCGTTGGTTCGTTGGTTCGTTGGTTCGTTGGTCCTTTGGTTCTTTTGTTTCTTTGTCTCTTTGTTCGTTTGTTCGTTTGTTCGTTTGTTCGTTTGTTCGTTTGTTCGTTGGTTCTTTGGTTCGTTGGTTCGTTGGTTCGTTGGTTCGTGGGTTCGTTGGCTCGTTGGTTCGTTGGTTCGTTGGTTTGTTGGTTCGTTGGTTCGTTGGTTCGTTGGTTCGTTGGTTCGTTGGTTCGTTGGTTCGTTGGTTCGTTGGTTCGTTGGTTCGTTGGTTCGTTGTTTCGTTGTTTCTTTGTTTCGTTGTTTCGTTGTTTCGTTGTTATGTTGTTTCGTTGTTTCGTTGTTTCGTTGTTTCGTTGTTTCGTTGTTTCGTTGTTTCGTTGTTTCGTTGTTTCGTTGTTTCGTTGTTTCGTTGTTTCGTTGTTTCGTTGTTTCTTTGTTTCGTTGTTTCGTTGTTTCGTTGTTCGTTGTTTCGTTGTTTCGTTGTTTCGTTGGTTCGTTTGTTTCTTTGCCTCTTTGTTCGTTTGTTCGTTTGTTCGTTTGTTCTTTTGTTCGTTTGTTCGTTTGTTCGTTTGTTCGTTTGTTCGTTTGTTCGTTTGTTCGTTTGTTCGTATGTTCGTTTGTTCGTTTGTTCGTTTGTTCGTTTGTTCGTTTGTTCGTTTGTTCGTTTGTTCGTTTGTTCGTTTGTTCGTTGGTTCGCTGGTTCGTTGGTTCGTTAGCTCGTTGGTTCTTTGGATCGTTGGTTCGTTGGTTCGTTGGTTCGTTGGTTCGTTTGTTCGTTTGTTCGCTTGTTCGTTTGTTCGTTTGTTCGTTTGTTCGTTTGTTCGTTTGTTCGTTTTCGTCGTTTGTTCGTTTGTTCGTTTGTTCGTTTGTTCGTTTGTTCGTTTATTCGTTTGTTCGTTTGTTCGTTTGTTCGTTTGTTCGTTTGTTCGTTTGTTCGTTTGTTCGTTTGTTCGTTTGTTCGTTTGTTCGTTTGTTCGTTGGTTCGTTGGTTCGTTGGTTCGTTGGTTCGTTGGTTCGTTGGTTCGTTGGTTCGTTGGTTCGTTGGTTCGTTGGTTCGTTGGTTCGTTGGTTCGTTGGTTCGTTGTTTCGTTGGTTCGTTGGTTCGTTGGTTCGTTGGTTCGTTGGTTCTTTTGTTTCTTTGTCTCTTTGTTCGTTTGTTCGTTTGTTCGTTGGTTCGTTGGTTCGTGGGTTCGTTGGCTCGTTGGTTCGTTGGTTCGTTGGTTCGTTGGTTCGTTGGTTCGTTGGTTCGTTGGTTCGTTGCGTTGGTTCGTTGGTTCGTTGGTTCGTTGGTTCGTTGGTTCGTTGTTTCGTTGTTTCTTTGTTTCGTTGTTTCGTTGTTTCGTTGTTATGTTGTTTCGTTGTTTCGTTGTTTCGTTGTTTCGTTGTTTCGTTGTTTCGTTGTTTCGTTGTTTCGTTGTTTCGTTGTTTCGTTGTTTCGTTGTTTCGTTGTTTCGTTGTTTCGTTGTTTCGTTGTTCGTTGTTTCGTTGTTTCGTTGTTTCGTTGGTTCGTTTGTTTCTTTGCCTCTTTGTTCGTTTGTTCGTTTGTTCGTTTGTTCTTTTGTTCGTTTGTTCGTTTGTTCGTTTTTTCGTTTGTTCGTTGGTTCGTTGGTTCGTTGGTTCGTTGGTTCGTTGGTTCGTTGGTTCGTTGGTTCGTTGGTTCGTGGGTTCGTTGGCTCGTTGGTTCGTTGGTTCGTTGGTTCGTTGGTTCGTTGGTTCGTTGGTTCGTTGGTTCGTTGGTTCGTTGGTTCGTTGGTTCGTTGGTTCGTTGGTTCGTTGGTCCTTTGGTTCTTTTGTTTCTTTGTCTCTTTGTTCGTTTGATCGTTTGTTCGTTTGTTCGTTTGTTCGTTGGTTCTTTGGTTCGTTGGTTCGTTGGTTCGTTGGTTCGTGGGTTCGTTGGCTCGTTGGTTCGTTGGTTCGTTGGTTCGTTGGTTCGTTGGTTCGTTGGTTCGTTGGTTCGTTGGTTCGTTGGTTCGTTGGTTCGTTGGTTCGTTGGTTCGTTGTTTCGTTGTTTCTTTGTTTCGTTGTTTCGTTGTTTCGTTGTTATGTTGTTTCGTTGTTTCGTTGTTTCGTTGTTTCGTTGTTTCGTTGTTTCGTTGTTTCGTTGTTTCGTTGTTTCGTTGTTTCGTTGTTTCGTTGTTTCTTTGTTTCGTTGTTTCGTTGTTTCGTTGTTCGTTGTTTCGTTGTTTCGTTGTTTCGTTGGTTCGTTTGTTTCTTTGCCTCTTTGTTCGTTTGTTCGTTTGTTCGTTTGTTCTTTTGTTCGTTTGTTCGTTTGTTCGTTTGTTCGTTTGTTCGTTTGTTCGTTTGTTCGTTTGTTCGTATGTTCGTTTGTTCGTTTGTTCGTTTGTTCGTTTGATCGTTTGTTCGTTTGTTCGTTTGTTCGTTTGTTCGTTGGTTCGCTGGTTCGTTTGTTCGTTTGTTCGTTTGTTCGTTTGTTCGTTTTTTCGTTTGTTCGTTTGTTCGTTTGTTCGTTTGTTCGTTGGTTCGTTGGTTCGTTGGTTCGTTGGTTCGTTGGTTCGTTGGTTCGTTGGTTCGTTGGTTCGTTGTTTCGTTGGTTCGTTGGTTCGTTGGTTCGTTGGTTCGTTGGTTCGTTGGTTCGTTGGTTCGTTGGTTCGTTGGTTCGTTGGTTCGTTGGTTCGTTGGTTCTTTTGTTTCTTTGTCTCTTTGTTCGTTTGTTCGTTTCTTCGTTTGTTCGTTTGTTCGTTGGTTCGTTGGTTCGTTGGTTCGTTGGTTCGTTGGTTCGTTGGTTCGTTGGTTCGTTGGTTCGTTGGCTCGTTGGCTCGTTGGTTCGTTGGTTCGTTGGTTCGTTGGTTCGTTGGTTCGTTGGTTCGTTGGTTCGTTGGTTCGTTGGTTCGTTGGTTCGTTGGTTCGTTGGTTCGTTGTTTCGTTGTTTCTTTGTTTCGTTGTTTCGTTGTTTCGTTGTTATGTTGTTTCGTTGTTTCGTTGTTTCGTTGTTTCGTTGTTTCGTTGTTTCGTTGTTTCGGTGTTTCGTTGTTTCGTTGTTTCGTTGTTTTCGTTGTTTCGTTGTTTCGTTGTTTCGTTGTTTCGTTGTTTCGTTGTTCGTTGTTCGTTGTTTCGTTGTTTCGTTGTTTCGTTGGTTCGTTTGTTTCTTTGCCTCTTTGTTCGTTTGTTCGTTTGTTCGTTTGTTCTTTTGTTCGTTTGTTCGTTTGTTCGTTTGTTCGTTTGTTCGTTTGTTCGTTTGTTCGTATGTTCGTTTGTTCGTTTGTTCGTTTGTTCGTTTGTTCGTTTGTTCGTTTGTTCGTTTGTTCGTTTGTTCGTTGGTTCGCTGGTTCGTTGGTTCGTTAGCTCGTTGGTTCTTTGGATCGTTGGTTCGTTGGTTCGTTGGTTCGTTGGTTCGTTTGTTCGTTTGTTCGTTTGTTCGTTTGTTCGTTTGTTCGTTTGTTCGTTTGTTCGTTTGTTCGTTTTCGTCGTTTGTTCGTTTGTTCGTTTGTTCGTTTGTTCGTTTGTTCGTTTATTCGTTTGTTCGTTTGTTCGTTTGTTCGTTTGTTCGTTTGTTCGTTTGTTCGTTTGTTCGTTTGTTCGTTTGTTCGTTTGTTCGTTTGTTCGTTGGTTCGTTGGTTCGTTGGTTCGTTGGTTCGTTGGTTCGTTGGTTCGATGGTTCGTTGGTTCGTTGTTTCGTTGGTTCGTTGGTTCGTTGGTTCGTTGGTTCGTTGTTTCGTTGGTTCGTTGGTTCGTTGGTTCGTTGGTTCGTTGGTTCGTTGGTTCTTTTGTTTCTTTGTCTCTTTGTTCGTTTGTTCGTTTGTTCGTTTGTTCGTTTGTTCGTTGGTTCGTTGGTTCGTTGGTTCGTTGGTTCGTTGGTTCGTTGGTTCGTTGGTTCGTTGGTTCGTGGGTTCGTTGGCTCGTTGGTTCGTTGGTTCGTTGGTTCGTTGGTTCGTTGGTTCGTTGGTTCGTTGGTTCGTTGGTTCGTTGGTTCGTTGGTTCGTTGGTTCGTTGGTCCTTTGGTTCTTTTGTTTCTTTGTCTCTTTGTTCGTTTGTTCGTTTGTTCGTTTGTTCGTTTGTTCGTTTGTTCGTTGGTTCTTTGGTTCGTTGGTTCGTTGGTTCGTTGGTTCGTGGGTTCGTTGGCTCGTTGGTTCGTTGGTTCGTTGGTTTGTTGGTTCGTTGGTTCGTTGGTTCGTTGGTTCGTTGGTTCGTTGGTTCGTTGGTTCGTTGGTTCGTTGGTTCGTTGGTTCGTTGTTTCGTTGTTTCTTTGTTTCGTTGTTTCGTTGTTTCGTTGTTATGTTGTTTCGTTGTTTCGTTGTTTCGTTGTTTCGTTGTTTCGTTGTTTCGTTGTTTCGTTGTTTCGTTGTTTCGTTGTTTCGTTGTTTCGTTGTTTCGTTGTTTCTTTGTTTCGTTGTTTCGTTGTTTCGTTGTTCGTTGTTTCGTTGTTTCGTTGTTTCGTTGTTTCGTTGGTTCGTTTGTTTCTTTGCCTCTTTGTTCGTTTGTTCGTTTGTTCGTTTGTTCTTTTTTTCGTTTGTTCGTTTGTTCGTTTGTTCGTTTGTTCGTTTGTTCGTTTGTTCGTTTGTTCGTATGTTCGTTTGTTCGTTTGTTCGTTTGTTCGTTTGTTCGTTTGTTCGTTTGTTCGTTTGTTCGTTTGTTCGTTTGTTCGTTTGTTCGTTGGTTCGCTGGTTCGTTGGTTCGTTAGCTCGTTGGTTCTTTGGATCGTTGGTTCGTTGGTTCGTTGGTTCGTTGGTTCGTTTGTTCGTTTGTTCGCTTGTTCGTTTGTTCGTTTGTTCGTTTGTTCGTTTGTTCGTTTGTTCGTTTTTTCGTCGTTTGTTCGTTTGTTCGTTTGTTCGTTTGTTCGTTTGTTCGTTTATTCGTTTGTTCGTTTGTTCGTTGTTCGTTTGTTCGTTTGTTCGTTTGTTCGTTTGTTCGTTTGTTCGTTTGTTCGTTTGTTCGTTGGTTCGTTGGTTCGTTGGTTCGTTGGTTCGTTGGTTCGTTGGTTCGTTGGTTCGTTGGTTCGTTGGTTCGTTGGTTCGTTGGTTCGTTGGTTCGTTGGTTCGTTGGTTCGTTGTTTCGTTGGTTCGTTGGTTCGTTGGTTCGTTGGTTCGTTGGTTCTTTTGTTTCTTTGTCTCTTTGTTCGTTTGTTCGTTTGTTCGTTTGTTCGTTTGTTCGTTGGTTCGTTGGTTCGTTGGTTCGTTGGTTCGTTGGTTCGTTGGTTCGTTGGTTCGTTGGTTCGTTGGTTCGTTGGTTCGTGGGTTCGTTGGCTCGTTGGTTCGTTGGTTCGTTGGTTCGTTGGTTCGTTGGTTCGTTGGTTCGTTGGTTCGTTGGTTCGTTGGTTCGTTGGTTCGTTGGTCCTTTGGTTCTTTTGTTTCTTTGTCTCTTTGTTCGTTTGTTCGTTTGTTCGTTTGTTCGTTTGTTCGTTGGTTCTTTGGTTCGTTGGTTCGTTGGTTCGTTGGTTCGTGGGTTCGTTGGCTCGTTGGTTCGTTGGTTCGTTGGTTCGTTGGTTCGTTGGTTCGTTGGTTCGTTGGTTCGTTGGTTCGTTGGTTCGTTGGTTCGTTGGTTCGTTGGTTCGTTGTTTCGTTGTTTCTTTGTTTCGTTGTTTCGTTGTTTCGTTGTTATGTTGTTTCGTTGTTTCGTTGTTTCGTTGTTTCGTTGTTTCGTTGTTTCGTTGTTTCGTTGTTTCGTTGTTTCGTTGTTTCGTTGTTTCGTTGTTTCGTTGTTTCGTTGTTTCGTTGTTTCGTTGTTCGTTGTTTCGTTGTTTCGTTGTTTCGTTGGTTCGTTTGTTTCTTTGCCTCTTTGTTCGTTTGTTCGTTTGTTCGTTTGTTCTTTTGTTCGTTTGTTCGTTTGTTCGTTTGTTCGTTTGTTCGTTGGTTCGTTGGTTCGTTGTTCGTTGGTTCGTTGGTTCGTTGGTTCGTTGGTTCGTTGGTTCGTGGGTTCGTTGGCTCGTTGGTTCGTTGGTTCGTTGGTTCGTTGGTTCGTTGGTTCGTTGGTTCGTTGGTTCGTTGGTTCGTTGGTTCGTTGGTTCGTTGGTTCGTTGGTCCTTTGGTTCTTTTGTTTCTTTGTCTCTTTGTTCGTTTGATCGTTTGTTCGTTTGTTCGTTTGTTCGTTGGTTCTTTGGTTCGTTGGTTCGTTGGTTCGTTGGTTCGTGGGTTCGTTGGCTCGTTGGTTCGTTGGTTCGTTGGTTCGTTGGTTCGTTGGTTCGTTGGTTCGTTGGTTCGTTGGTTCGTTGGTTCGTTGGTTCGTTGGTTCGTTGTTTCGTTGTTTCTTTGTTTCGTTGTTTCGTTGTTTCGTTGTTATGTGTTTCGTTGTTTCGTTGTTTCGTTGTTTCGTTGTTTCGTTGTTTCGTTGTTTCGTTGTTTCGTTGTTTCGTTGTTTCGTTGTTTCGTTGTTTCGTTGTTTCGTTGTTTCTTTGTTTCGTTGTTTCGTTGTTCGTTGTTTCGTTGTTTCGTTGTTTCGTTGGTTCGTTTGTTTCTTTGCCTCTTTGTTCGTTTGTTCGTTTGTTCGTTTGTTCTTTTGTTCGTTTGTTCGTTTGTTCGTTTGTTCGTTTGTTCGTTTGTTCGTTTGTTCGTTTGTTCGTATGTTCGTTTGTTCGTTGTTCGTTTGTTCGTTTGTTCGTTTGTTCGTTTGTTCGTTTCTTCGTTTGTTCGTTTGTTCGTTGGTTCGCTGGTTCGTTGGTTCGTTAGCTCGTTGGTTCTTTGGATCGTTGGTTCGTTGGTTCGTTGGTTCGTTGGTTCGTTTGTTCGTTTGTTCGTTTGTTCGTTTGTTCGTTTGTTTTTTTTCGTTTTTCGTTTTTCGTTTGTTCGTTTGTTCGTTTGTTCGTTTATTCGTTTGTTCGTTTGTTCGTTTGTTCGTTTGTTCGTTTGTTCGTTTGTTCGTTTGTTCGTTTGTTCGTTTGTTCGTTTGTTCGTTTGTTCGTTGGTTCGTTGGTTCGTTGGTTCGTTGGTTCGTTGGTTCGTTGGTTCGTTGGTTCGTTGGTTCGTTGGTTCGTTGGTTCGTTGTTTCGTTGGTTCGTTGGTTCGTTGGTTCGTTGGTTCGTTGTTTCGTTGGTTCGTTGGTTCGTTGGTTCGTTGGTTCGGTTGGTTCTTTTGTTTCTTTGTCTCTTTGTTCGTTTGTTCGTTTCTTCGTTTGTTCGTTTGTTCGTTGGTTCGTTGGTTCGTTGGTTCGTTGGTTCGTTGGTTCGTTGGTTCGTTGGTTCGTTGGTTCGTTGGCTCGTTGGCTCGTTGGTTCGTTGGTTCGTTGGTTCGTTGGTTCGTTGGTTCGTTGGTTCGTTGTTTCGTTGTTTCGTTGTTTCGTTGTTTCGTTGTTTCGTTGGTTCGTTGGTTCGTTGTTTCGTTGTTTCGTTGGTTCGTTGGTTCGTTGGTTCGTTGGTTCGTTGGTTCGTTGGTTCGTTGGTTCGTTGTTTCGTTGTTTCGTTGTTTCGTTGTTTCGTTGTTCGTTGTTTCGTTGTTTCGTTGTTTCGTTGGTTCGTTTGTTTCTTTGCCTCTTTGTTCGTTTGTTCGTTTGTTCGTTTGTTCTTTTGTTCGTTTGTTCGTTTGTTCGTTTGTTCGTTTGTTCGTTTGTTCGTTTGTTCGTTTGTTCGTTTGTTCGTTTGTTCGTTTGTTCGTTTGTTCGTTTGTTCGTTTGTTCGTTTGTTCGTTTGTTCGTTTGTTCGTTTGTTCGTTTGTTCGTTTGTTCGTTTGTTCGTTTGTTCGTTTGTTCGTTTGTTCGTTTGTTCGTTTGTTCGTTTGTTCGTTGGTTCGCTGGTTCGTTGGTTCGTTAGCTCGTTGGTTCGTTGGATCGTTGGTTCGTTGGTTCGTTGGTTCGTTGGTTCGTTTGTTCGTTTGTTCGCTTGTTCGTTTGTTCGTTTGTTCGTTTGTTCGTTTGTTCGTTTGTTCGTTTGTTCGTTTTCGTCGTTTGTTCGTTTGTTCGTTTGTTCGTTTGTTCGTTTGTTCGTTTATTCGTTTGTTCGTTTGTTCGTTTGTTCGTTTGTTCGTTTGTTCGTTTGTTCGTTTGTTCGTTTGTTCGTTTGTTCGTTTGTTCGTTTGTTCGTTGGTTCGTTGGTTCGTTGGTTCGTTGGTTCGTTGGTTCGTTGGTTCGTTGGTTCGTTGGTTCGTTGGTTCGTTGGTTCGTTGGTTCGTTGGTTCGTTGGTTCGTTGGTTCGTTGTTTCGTTGGTTCGTTGGTTCGTTGGTTCGTTGGTTCGTTGGTTCTTTTGTTTCTTTGTCTCTTTGTTCGTTTGTTCGTTTGTTCGTTTGTTCGTTTGTTCGTTGGTTCGTTGGTTCGTTGGTTCGTTGGTTCGTTGGTTCGTTGGTTCGTTGGTTCGTTGGTTCGTTGGTTCGTTGGTTCGTGGGTTCGTTGGCTCGTTGGTTCGTTGGTTCGTTGGTTCGTTGGTTCGTTGGTTCGTTGGTTCGTTGGTTCGTTGGTTCGTTGGTTCGTTGGTTCGTTGGTTCGTTGGTCCTTTGGTTCTTTTGTTTCTTTGTCTCTTTGTTCGTTTGTTCGTTTGTTCGTTTGTTCGTTTGTTCGTTGGTTCTTTGGTTCGTTGGTTCGTTGGTTCGTTGGTTCGTTGGTTCGTTGGTTCGTTGGTTCGTTGGTTCGTTGGTTCGTTGGTTCGTTGGTTCGTTGGTTCGTTGGTTCGTTGGTTCGTTGGTTCGTTGGTTCGTTGTTTCGTTGTTTCGTTGTTATGTTGTTTCGTTGTTTCGTTGTTTCGTTGTTTCGTTGTTTCGTTGTTTCGTTGTTTCGTTGTTTCGTTGTTTCGTTGTTTCGTTGTTTCGTTGTTTCGTTGTTTCGTTGTTTCGTTGTTTCGTTGTTTCGTTGTTTCGTTGTTCGTTGTTTCGTTGTTTCGTTGTTTCGTTGGTTCGTTTGTTTCTTTGCCTCTTTGTTCGTTTGTTCGTTTGTTCGTTTGTTCTTTTGTTCGTTTGTTCGTTTGTTCGTTTGTTCGTTTGTTCGTTGGTTCGTTGGTTCGTTGGTTCGTTGGTTCGTTGGTTCGTTGGTTCGTTGGTTCGTTGGTTCGTTGGTTCGTGGGTTCGTTGGCTCGTTGGTTCGTTGGTTCGTTGGTTCGTTGGTTCGTTGGTTCGTTGGTTCGTTGGTTCGTTGGTTCGTTGGTTCGTTGGTTCGTTGGTTCGTTGGTCCTTTGGTTCTTTTGTTTCTTTGTCTCTTTGTTCGTTTGATCGTTTGTTCGTTTGTTCGTTTGTTCGTTTGTTCGTTTGTTCGTTGGTTCTTTGGTTCGTTGGTTCGTTGGTTCGTTGGTTCGTGGGTTCGTTGGCTCGTTGGTTCGTTGGTTCGTTGGTTCGTTGGTTCGTTGGTTCGTTGGTTCGTTGGTTCGTTGGTTCGTTGGTTCGTTGGTTCGTTGGTTCGTTGTTTCGTTGTTTCTTTGTTTCGTTGTTTCGTTGTTTCGTTGTTATGTTGTTTCGTTGTTTCGTTGTTTCGTTGTTTCGTTGTTTCGTTGTTTCGTTGTTTCGTTGTTTCGTTGTTTCGTTGTTTCGTTGTTTCGTTGTTTCGTTGTTTCTTTGTTTCGTTGTTTCGTTGTTTCGTTGTTCGTTGTTTCGTTGTTTCGTTGTTTCGTTGGTTCGTTTGTTCCTTTGCCTCTTTGTTCGTTTGTTCGTTTGTTCGTTTGTTCTTTTGTTCGTTTGTTCGTTTGTTCGTTTGTTCGTTTGTTCGTTTGTTCGTTTGTTCGTTTGTTCGTATGTTCGTTTGTTCGTTTGTTCGTTTGTTCGTTTGTTCGTTTGTTCGTTTGTTCGTTTGTTCGTTTGTTCGTTTGTTCGTTGGTTCGCTGGTTCGTTGGTTCGTTAGCTCGTTGGTTCTTTGGATCGTTGGTTCGTTGGTTCGTTGGTTCGTTGGTTCGTTTGTTCGTTTGTTCGTTTGTTCGTTTGTTCGTTTGTTCGTTTGTTCGTTTGTTCGTTTGTTCGTTTTCGTCGTTTGTTCGTTTGTTCGTTTGTTCGTTTGTTCGTTTGTTCGTTTGTTCGTTTATTCGTTTGTTCGTTTGTTCGTTTGTTCGTTTGTTCGTTTGTTCGTTTGTTCGTTTGTTCGTTTGTTCGTTTGTTCGTTTGTTCGTTTGTTCGTTTGTTCGTTGGTTCGTTGGTTCGTTGGTTCGTTGGTTCGTTGGTTCGTTGGTTCGTTGGTTCGTTGGTTCGTTGGTTCTTTGTTTCGTTGGTTCGTTGGTTCGTTGGTTCGTTGGTTCGTTGTTTCGTTGGTTCGTTGGTTCGTTGGTTCGTTGGTTCGTTGGTTCTTTTGTTTCTTTGTCTCTTTGTTCGTTTGTTCGTTTCTTCGTTTGTTCGTTTGTTCGTTGGTTCGTTGGTTCGTTGGTTCGTTGGTTCGTTGGTTCGTTGGTTCGTTGGTTCGTTGGTTCGTTGGCTCGTTGGCTCGTTGGTTCGTTGGTTCGTTGGTTCGTTGGTTCGTTGGTTCGTTGGTTCGTTGGTTCGTTGTTTCGTTGTTTCGTTGTTTCGTTGTTTCGTTGTTTCGTTGGTTCGTTGGTTCGTTGTTTCGTTGTTTCGTTGGTTCGTTGGTTCGTTGGTTCGTTGGTTCGTTGGTTCGTTGGTTCGTTGGTTCGTTGTTTCGTTGTTTCGTTGTTTCGTTGTTTCGTTGTTTCGTTGTTCGTTGTTTCGTTGTTTCGTTGTTTCGTTGGTTCGTTTGTTTCTTTGCCTCTTTGTTCGTTTGTTCGTTTGTTCGTTTGTTCTTTTGTTCGTTTGTTCGTTTGTTCGTTTGTTCGTTTGTTCGTTTGTTCGTTTGTTCGTTTGTTCGTTTGTTCGTTTGTTCGTTTGTTCGTTTGTTCGTTTGTTCGTTTGTTCGTTTGTTCGTTTGTTCGTTTGTTCGTTTGTTCGTTTGTTCGTTTGTTCGTTTGTTCGTTTGTTCGTTTGTTCGTTTGTTCGTTTGTTCGTTTGTTCGTTTGTTCGTTGGTTCGCTGGTTCGTTGGTTCGTTTGTTCGTTTGTTCGTTTGTTCGTTTGTTCGTTTGTTCGTTTGTTCGTTTGTTCGTTGGTTCGCTGGTTCGTTGGTTCGTTAGCTCGTTGGTTCTTTGGATCGTTGGTTCGTTGGTTCGTTGGTTCGTTGGTTCGTTTGTTCGTTTGTTCGCTTGTTCGTTTGTTCGTTTGTTCGTTTGTTCGTTTGTTCGTTTGTTCGTTTTCGTCGTTTGTTCGTTTGTTCGTTTGTTCGTTTGTTCGTTTGTTCGTTTATTCGTTTGTTCGTTTGTTCGTTTGTTCGTTTGTTCGTTTGTTCGTTTGTTCGTTTGTTCGTTTGTTCGTTTGTTCGTTTGTTCGTTTGTTCGTTTGTTCGTTGGTTCGTTGGTTCGTTGGTTCGTTGGTTCGTTGGTTCGTTGGTTCGTTTGGTTCGTTTGTTCGTTTGTTCGTTTGTTCGTTTATTCGTTTGTTCGTTTGTTCGTTTGTTCGTTTGTTCGTTTGTTCGTTTGTTCGTTTGTTCGTTTGTTCGTTTGTTCGTTTGTTCGTTTGTTCGTTGGTTCGTTGGTTCGTTGGTTCGTTTGTTCGTTGGTTCGTTGGTTCGTTGGTTCGTTGGTTCGTTGGTTCGTTGGTTCGTTGGTTCGTTGGCTCGTTGGCTCGTTGGTTCGTTGGTTCGTTGGTTCGTTGGTTCGTTGGTTCGTTGGTTCGTTGTTTCGTTGTTTCGTTGTTTCGTTGTTTCGTTGTTTCGTTGGTTCGTTGGTTCGTTGTTTCGTTGTTTCGTTGGTTCGTTGGTTCGTTGGTTCGTTGGTTCGTTGGTTCGTTGGTTCGTTGGTTCGTTGTTTCGTTGTTTCGTTGTTTCGTTGTTTCGTTGTTTCGTTGTTCGTTGTTTCGTTGTTTCGTTGTTTCGTTGGTTCGTTTGTTTCTTTGCCTCTTTGTTCGTTTGTTCGTTTGTTCGTTTGTTCTTTTGTTCGTTTGTTCGTTTGTTCGTTTGTTCGTTTGTTCGTTTG
>NW_027486795.1:17500-19984 GCF_050908995.1 Andrena cerasifolii | reverse complement strand
TGACTGACCGACTGAACGACTGACCGACCGACCGACCGACCGAACGACCGACCGACCGACCGACCGACCGACCGACGGACTGACTGACCGACTGACCGACTGACCGACCAACTGACCGACCGACCGACCGACCGACCGACCAACCGACCGGCCGACCGACCGACGGACAGACTGACTGACTGACCGTCTGACCGACTGACCGACCGACCGACCGACCGACCGACCGACCGACGGACTGACTGACCGACTGACCGACCGACCGATCGACCAGACCGACCGACCGACCGACCGACCGACCGACCGACCGACGGACTGACTGACCGACTGACCGACTGACAGACCGACCGAACGACCGACCGAACGACCGACCGACCGACCGACCGACCGACCGAGGGACTGACTGACCGACTGAACGACTGACCGACCGACCGACCGACCGAACGACCGACCGACCGACCGACCGACCGACCGACGGACTGACTGACCGACTGACCGACTGACCGACCAACTGACCGACCGACCGACCGACCGACCGACCAACGACCGACCGACCGACCGACCGGCCGACCGACCGACGGACAGACTGACTGACTGACCGTCTGACCGACTGACCGACCGACCGACCGACCGACGGACCGACCGACCGACCGACCGACCGACCGACCGACCAACCGACCGGCCAACCGACCGAACGACCGACCGACCGACTGACTGACCGACTGACCGACCAACTGACCGACTGACCGTCTGACCGACCGACCGACCGACCGACCGACCGACCGACCGACCGACCGACCGAACGACCGACCGACCGACCGACGGACCGACCGACCGACCGACCGACCGACCAACCGACCGGCCGACCGACCGACCGACCGACGGACTGACTGACCGACCGACCGACCGACCGAACGACCGACCGACCGACTGACTGACCGACTGACCGACCAACTGACCGACTGACCGTCTGACCGACCGACCGACCATCCGACCGACAGACCGACCGACGACCGACCGACCGACCGACCGACGGACAGACTGACTGACTGACCGTCTGACCGACTGACCGACCGACCGACCGACCGACGGACCGACCGACCGACCGACCGACCGACCGACCGACCAACCGACCGGCCAACCGACCGAACGACCGACCGACCGACTGACTGACCGACTGACCGACCAACTGACCGACTGACCGTCTGACCGACCGACCGACCGACCGACCGACCGACCGACCGAACGACCGACCGACCGACCGACCGACGGACCGACCGACCGACCGACCGACCGACCAACCGACCGGCCGACCGACCGACCGACCGACGGACTGACTGACCGACCGACCGACCGACCGAACGACTGACCGACTGACCGACCGACCGACCGACCGACCGACTGACCGACTGACCGACCGACCGACCGACCGACCGACCGACCGACCGACCGACCGACGACCGACCGACCGACCGACCGACCGACCGACGGACAGACTGACTGACTGACCGTCTGACCGACTGACCGACCGACCGACCGACCGACGGACCGACCGACCGACCGACCGACCGACCGACCGACCAACCGACCGGCCAACCGACCGAACGACCGACCGACCGACTTACTGACCGACTGACCGACCAACTGACCGACTGACCGTCTGACCGACCGACCGACCATCCGACCGACCGACCGACCGACCGACCGACCGACCGACCGACCGACCGACCGACCGACCGACCGACCGACCGACCGACCGAGGGACTGACTGACCGACGGAACGACTGACCGACCGACCGACCGACCAACCGACTGACCGACCGACAGACCGACGGACGGACTGACTGACCGACTGACCGAAAGACCGACCAACTGACCGACTGACCGACTGACCGACGGACCGACCGACTGACCGACTGACCGACTGACCGACTGACCGACTAACCGACCGACCGACGGACTGACTGACCGACTGACCGACCGACGGACTGACTGAAGGACTGACCGACCGACCGACCGACCGACCGACGGACTGACTGACCGACTGACCGACCGACCGATCGACCGACCGACCGACCGACCGACCGACCGACCGACCAACCGACCGGCCGACGGACCGAACGACCGACCGACGGACTGACTGACCGACTGACCGACTGACAGACCGACCGAACGACCCACCGAACGACCGACCGACCGACCGACCGACCGACCGAGGGACTGACTGACCGACTGAACGACTGACCGACCGACCGACCGACCGACCGACCGACCGACCGACCGACCGACCGAACGACCGACCGACCGACCGACCGACGGACCGACCGACCGACCGACCGACCGACCGACCGACCGACCGACCATCCGACTGACTGACCGACTGACCGACCAACTGACCGACTGACCGTCTGACCGACCGACCGACCATCCGACCGACCGACCGACCGATCGACCGACGGACTGACTGACTGACTGACCGTCTGACCG
>NW_027486795.1:0-2500 GCF_050908995.1 Andrena cerasifolii | reverse complement strand
ACTGACCGACTGACCGACTGACCGACTGACCGACCGACCGACGGACTGACTGACCGACTGACCGACCGACGGACTGACTGAAGGACTGACCGACCGACCGACCGACCGACCGACCGACGGACTGACTGACCGACTGACCGACCGACCGATCGACCGACCGACCGACCGACCGACCGACCGACCGACCGACCGACGGACTGACTGACCGACTGACCGACTGACAGACCGACCGAACGACCGACCGAACGACCGACCGAACGACCGACCGACCGACCGACCGACCGACCGAGGGACTGACTGACCGACTGAACGACTGACCGACCGACCGACCGACCGAACGACCGACCGACCGACCGACCGACCGACCGACGGACTGACTGACCGACTGACCGACTGACCGACCAACTGACCGACCGACCGACCGACCGACCGACCGACCGACCGACCGACCGACCAACCGACTGACCGACCGACAGACCGACGGACGGACTGACTGACCGACTGACCGAAAGACCGACCAACTGACCGACTGACCGACTGACCGACGGACCGACCGACTGACCGACTGACCGACTGACCGACTGACCGACTGACCGACCGACCGACGGACTGACTGACCGACTGACCGACCGACGGACTGACTGAAGGACTGACCGACCGACCGACCGACCGACCGACCGACGGACTGACTGACCGACTGACCGACCGACCGATCGACCGACCGACCGACCGACCGACCGACCGACCGACCGACCGACGGACTGACTGACCGACTGACCGACTGACAGACCGACCGAACGACCGACCGAACGACCGACCGAACGACCGACCGACCGACGACCGACCGGACCGAGGGACTGACTGACCGACTGAACGACTGACCGACCGACCGACCGACCGAACGACCGACCGACCGACCGACCGACCGACCGACGGACTGACTGACCGACTGACCGACTGACCGACCAACTGACCGACCGACCGACCGACCGACCGACCAACCGACCGGCCGACCGACCGACGGACAGACTGACTGACTGACCGTCTGACCGACTGACCGACCGACCGACCGACCGACGGACCGACCGACCGACCGACGACCGACCGACCGACCAACCGACCGGCCAACCGACCGAACGACCGACCGACCGACCGACCGACCGACCGAGGGACTGACTGACCGACTGAACGACTGACCGACCGACCGACCGACCGAACGACCGACCGACCGACCGACCGACCGACCGACGGACTGACTGACCGACTGACCGACTGACCGACCAACTGACCGACCGACCGACCGACCGACCGACCAACCGACCGGCCGACCGACCGACGGACAGACTGACTGACTGACCGTCTGACCGACTGACCGACCGACCGACCGACCGACGGACCGACCGACCGACCGACCGACCGACCGACCGACCAACCGACCGGCCAACCGACCGAACGACCGACCGACCGACTGACTGACCGACTGACCGACCAACTGACCGACTGACCGTCTGACCGACCGACCGACCGACCGACCGACCGACCGACCGAACCGACCCGACCGACCGACCGACCGACGGACCGACCGACCGACCGACCGACCGACCAACGACCGGCCGACCGACCGACCGACCGACGGACTGACTGACCGACCGACCGACCGACCGAACGAACGACCGACCGACCGACCGACTGACTGACCGACTGACCGACCAACTGACCGACTGACCGTCTGACGACCGACCGACCATCCGACCGACAGACCGACCGACCGGACCGACCGACCGACCGACCGGACAGACTGACTGACTGACCGTCTGACCGACTGACCGACCGACCGACCGACCGACGGACCGACCGACCGACCGACCGACCGACCGACCGACCAACCGACCGGCCAACCGACCGAACGACCGACCGACCGACTGACTGACCGACTGACCGACCAACTGACCGACTGACCGTCTGACCGACCGACGACCGGACCGACCGACCGACCGAACGACCGACCGACCGACCGACCGCCGACGGACCGACCGACCGACCGACCGACCGACCAACCGACCGGCCGACCGACCGACCGAACGACGGACTGACTGACCGACCGACCGACGCCCGAACGACTGACCGACTGACCGACCGACCGACCGACCGACTGACCGACTGACCCGACCGACCGACCGACCGACCGACCGACCGACCGACCGACGGACAGACTGACTGACTGACCGTCTGACCGAGACCGACCGACCGACCGACCGACGGACGACCGACCGACCGACCGACCGACCGACCAACCGACCGGCCAACCGACCGAACGACCGACCGACCGACTTACTGACCGACTGACCGACCAACTGACCGACTGACCGGTCTGACCGACCGACCGACCATCCGACCGACCGACCGACCGACCGACCGACCGACCGACCGACCGACCGACCGACCGACCGACCGACCGACCGACCGAGGGACTGACTGACCGACGGAACGACTGATCGAC
>NW_027486794.1:0-19985 GCF_050908995.1 Andrena cerasifolii | reverse complement strand
CCTCTTATTTGCAACTTTAAGGCGATGCCTTTGAAGCTGAAATTTAGTATACCTCTTTCCACTTCATGTTCTCCTGATATATTGGCCAAAATCTGGCAAAAATTTTCAGAATGCACATAATTGGGCTTTGTAACAGGACAAAATGCCGTCGAAAGAGATGGAACAAAGTAACGTCTCTGGAGAGCAAATCAAGGAGCGAGAAGTGGCGCAGGTGTTTCGAGACAGTGATAGTTTAACAACGAGACGCAGAATTTTCGAACGCCTCTTGAAAGGCCTGCGCCTCTTATTTGCAACTTTAAGGCGATGCCTTTGAAGCTGAAATTTAGTATACCTCTTTCCACTTCATGTTCTCCTGATATATTGGCCAAAATCTAGCGAAAATTTTCAGAATGCACAAAATTGGGCTTTGTAACAGGAGAGCATGCCGTCGAAAGAGATAGAACAAAGTAACTTCTCTGGAGAGCAAATCAATGAGCGAGAAGTGGCGCAGATGTTTCGAGACAGTGACTGTTTAACGAAGAGTCGCACAATTTTCGAACGCCTCTTGAGAGGCCTGCGCGTCTGATTTGATACTTTTAAGCGATGCCTTTGAAGCTGAAATTTAGTATACCTCTTTCCACTTCATGTTCTCCTGATATATTGGCCAAAATCTGGCGAAAATTTTCAGAATGCACAAAATTGGGCTTTGTAATAGGAGAACATGCCGTCGAAAGAGATGGCACATAGTAACGTCTCCGGAGAGCAAATCAAAGAGCGAGAAGTGGCGCAGGTGTGTCGAGACAGTGACTGTTTAACGAAGAGTCGCAGAATTTTCGAACGCCTCTTGAAAGGCCTGCGCCTCTTAATTGCAAGTATAAGGCGATGCCTTTGAAGCTGAAATTTAGTATACCGCTTTCCACTTCATGTTCTCCTGATATATCGGCGAAAATCTGGCGAAAATTTTCAGAATGCACAGAATTGGGCTTTGTAACAGGAGAACATGCCGTCGAAAGAGATGGCACAAAGTAACGTCTCCGGAGAGCAAATCAAAGAGCGAGAAGTGGCGCAGATGTTTCGAGACAGTGACTGCTTAACGAAGAGACGCAGAATTTTCGAACGCCTCTTGAAAGGCCTGCGCCTCTTATTTGCAACTTTAAGGCGATGCCTTTGTAGCTGAAATTTAGTATACCCCTTTCCACTTCATGTTCTCCTGATATATTGGCCAAAATCTGGCGAAAATTTTCAGAATGCACAAAAATTGGGCTTGGTAAAAGGGGAACATGCCGTCGAAAGAGATGGCACAAAGTAACGTCTCCGGAGAGCAAATCAAAGAGCGAGAAGTGGCGCAGGTGTTTCGAGACAGTGACTGTTTAACGAAGAGACGCAGAATTTTCGAACGCCTCTTGAAAGGCCTGCGCCTCTTAATTGCAAGTATAAGGCGATGCCTTTGAAGCTGAAATTTAGTATACCTCTTTCCACTTCATGTTCTCCTGATATATTGGCCAAAATCTGGCGAAAATTTTCAGAATGCACAGAATTGGGCTTTGTAACAGGAGAACATGCCGTCGAAAGAGATGGCACAAAGTAACGTCTCCGGAGAGCAAATCAAAGAGCGAGAAGTGGCGCAGATGTTTCGAGACAGTGACTGTTTAACGAAGAGACGCAGAATTTTCGAACGCCTCTTGAAAGGCCTGCGCCTCTTATTTGCAACTTTAAGGCGATGCCTTTGAAGCTGAAATTTAGTATACCTCTTTCCACTTCATGTTCTCCTGATATATTGGCCAAAATCTGGCGAAAATTTTCAGAATGCACATAATTGGGCTTTGTAACAGGAGAACATGCCGTCGAAAGAGATAGAACAAAGTAACTTCTCTGGAGAGCAAATCAATGAGCGAGAAGTGGCGCAGATGTTTCGAGACAGTGACTGTTTAACGAAGAGTCGCACAATTTTCGAACGCCTCTTGAAAGGCCTGCGCCTCTGATTTGATACTTTTAAGCGATGCCTTTGAAGCTGAAATTTAGTATACCTCTTTCCACTTCATGTTCTCCTGATATATTGGCCAAAATCTAGCGAAAATTTTCAGAATGCACAAAATTGGGCTTTGTAACAGGACAACATGCCGTCGAAAGCGATAGAACAAAGTAACGTCTCTGGAGAGCAAATCAAGAGCGAGAAGTGGCGCAGATGTTTCGAGACAGTGATTGTTTTACAACGAGACGCAGAATTATCGAACGCCTCTTGAAAGGCCTGCGCCTCTTATTTGCAACTTTAAGGCGATGCCTTTGAAGCTGAAATTTAGTATACCTCTTTCCACTTCATGTTCTCCTGACATATTGGCCAAAATCTGGCGAAAATTTTCAGAATGCACAAAATTGGGCTTTGTAACAGGAGAACATGCCGTCGAAAGAGATGGCACAAAGTAACGTCTCCGGAGAGCAAATCAAAGAGCGAGAAGTGGCGCAGGTGTGTCGAGACAGTGACTGTTTAACGAAGAGTCGCAGAATTTTCGAACGCCTCTTGAAAGGCCTGCGCCTCTTAATTGCAAGTATAAGGCGATGCCTTTGAAGCTGAAATTTAGTATACCTCTTTCCACTTCATGTTCTCCTGATATATTGGCCAAAATCTGGCGAAAATTTTCAGAATGCACATAATTGGGCTTTGTAACAGGAGAACATGCCGTCGAAAGAGATGGCACAAAGTAACGTCTCCGGAGAGCAAATTAAAGAGCGAGAAGTGGCGCAGATGTTTCGAGACAGTGACTGCTTAACGAAGAGACGCAGAATTTTCGAACGCCTCTTGAAAGGCCTGCGCCTCTTATTTGCAACTTTAAGGCGATGCCTTTGTAGCTGAAATTTAGTATACCCCTTTCCACTTCATGTTCTCCTGATATATTGGCCAAAATCTGGCGAAAATTTTCAGAATGCACAAAAATTGGGCTTTGTAATAGGAGAACATGCCGTCGAAAGAGATGGCACAAAGTAACGTCTCCGGGGAGCAAATCAAAGAGCGAGAAGTGGCGCAGGTGTTTCGAGACAGTGACTGTTTAACGAAGAGACGCAGAATTTTCGAACGCCTCTTGAAAGGCCTGCGCCTCTTATTTGCAACTTTAAGGCGATGCCTTTGAAGCTGAAATTTAGTATACCTCTTTCCACTTCATGTTCTCCTGATATATTGGCCAAAATCTGGCAAAAATTTTCAGAATGCACATAATTGGGCTTTGTAACAGGACAAAATGCCGTCGAAAGAGATGGAACAAAGTAACGTCTCTGGAGAGCAAATCAAGGAGCGAGAAGTGGCGCAGGTGTTTCGAGACAGTGATAGTTTAACAACGAGACGCAGAATTTTCGAACGCCTCTTGAAAGGCCTGCGCCTCTTATTTGCAACTTTAAGGCGATGCCTTTGAAGCTGAAATTTAGTATACCTCTTTCCACTTCATGTTCTCCTGATATATTGGCCAAAATCTAGCGAAAATTTTCAGAATGCACAAAATTGGGCTTTGTAACAGGAGAGCATGCCGTCGAAAGAGATAGAACAAAGTAACTTCTCTGGAGAGCAAATCAATGAGCGAGAAGTGGCGCAGATGTTTCGAGACAGTGACTGTTTAACGAAGAGTCGCACAATTTTCGAACGCCTCTTGAGAGGCCTGCGCGTCTGATTTGATACTTTTAAGCGATGCCTTTGAAGCTGAAATTTAGTATACCTCTTTCCACTTCATGTTCTCCTGATATATTGGCCAAAATCTGGCGAAAATTTTCAGAATGCACAAAATTGGGCTTTGTAATAGGAGAACATGCCGTCGAAAGAGATGGCACATAGTAACGTCTCCGGAGAGCAAATCAAAGAGCGAGAAGTGGCGCAGGTGTGTCGAGACAGTGACTGTTTAACGAAGAGTCGCAGAATTTTCGAACGCCTCTTGAAAGGCCTGCGCCTCTTAATTGCAAGTATAAGGCGATGCCTTTGAAGCTGAAATTTAGTATACCGCTTTCCACTTCATGTTCTCCTGATATATCGGCGAAAATCTGGCGAAAATTTTCAGAATGCACAGAATTGGGCTTTGTAACAGGAGAACATGCCGTCGAAAGAGATGGCACAAAGTAACGTCTCCGGAGAGCAAATCAAAGAGCGAGAAGTGGCGCAGATGTTTCGAGACAGTGACTGCTTAACGATGAGACGCAGAATTTTCGAACGCCTCTTGAAAGGCCTGCGCCTCTTATTTGCAACTTTAAGGCGATGCCTTTGTAGCTGAAATTTAGTATACCCCTTTCCACTTCATGTTCTCCTGATATATTGGCCAAAATCTGGCGAAAATTTTCAGAATGCACAAAAATTGGGCTTGGTAAAAGGGGAACATGCCGTCGAAAGAGATGGCACAAAGTAACGTCTCCGGAGAGCAAATCAAAGAGCGAGAAGTGGCGCAGGTGTTTCGAGACAGTGACTGTTTAACGAAGAGACGCAGAATTTTCGAACGCCTCTTGAAAGGCCTGCGCCTCTTAATTGCAAGTATAAGGCGATGCCTTTGAAGCTGAAATTTAGTATACCTCTTTCCACTTCATGTTCTCCTGATATATTGGCCAAAATCTGGCGAAAATTTTCAGAATGCACAGAATTGGGCTTTGTAACAGGAGAACATGCCGTCGAAAGAGATGGCACAAAGTAACGTCTCCGGAGAGCAAATCAAAGAGCGAGAAGTGGCGCAGATGTTTCGAGACAGTGACTGTTTAACGAAGAGACGCAGAATTTTCGAACGCCTCTTGAAAGGCCTGCGCCTCTTATTTGCAACTTTAAGGCGATGCCTTTGAAGCTGAAATTTAGTATACCTCTTTCCACTTCATGTTCTCCTGATATATTGGCCAAAATCTGGCGAAAATTTTCAGAATGCACATAATTGGGCTTTGTAACAGGAGAACATGCCGTCGAAAGAGATAGAACAAAGTAACTTCTCTGGAGAGCAAATCAATGAGCGAGAAGTGGCGCAGATGTTTCGAGACAGTGACTGTTTAACGAAGAGTCGCACAATTTTCGAACGCCTCTTGAAAGGCCTGCGCCTCTGATTTGATACTTTTAAGCGATGCCTTTGAAGCTGAAATTTAGTATACCTCTTTCCACTTCATGTTCTCCTGATATATTGGCCAAAATCTAGCGAAAATTTTCAGAATGCACAAAATTGGGCTTTGTAACAGGACAACATGCCGTCGAAAGCGATAGAACAAAGTAACGTCTCTGGAGAGCAAATCAAAGAGCGAGAAGTGGCGCAGATGTTTCGAGACAGTGATTGTTTTACAACGAGACGCAGAATTATCGAACGCCTCTTGAAAGGCCTGCGCCCTCTTATTTGCAACTTTAAGGCGATGCCTTTGAAGCTGAAATTTAGTATACCTCTTTCCACTTCATGTTCTCCTGACATATTGGCCAAAATCTGGCGAAAATTTTCAGAATGCACAAAATTGGGCTTTGTAACAGGAGAACATGCCGTCGAAAGAGATGGCACAAAGTAACGTCTCCGGAGAGCAAATCAAAGAGCGAGAAGTGGCGCAGATATTTCGAGACAGTGACTGTTTAACGAAGAGACACAGAATTTTCGAACGCCTCTTGAAAGGCCTGCGCCTCTTATTTGCAACTTTAAGGCGATGCCTTTGAAGCTGAAATTTAGTATACCTCTTTCCACTTCATGTTCTCCTGATATATTGGCCAAAATCTGGCGAAATTTTCAGAATGCACAGAATTGGGCTTTGTAACAGGAGAACATGCCGTCGAAAGAGATGGCACAAAGTAACGTCTCCGGAGAGCAAATCAAAGAGCGAGAAGTGGCGCAGATGTTTCGAGACAGTGACTGTTTAACGAAGAGACGCAGAATTTTCGAACGCCTCTTGAAAGGCCTGCGCCTCTTATTTGCAACTTTAAGGCGATGCCTTTGAAGCTGAAATTTAGTATACCTCTTTCCACTTCATGTTCTCCTGATATATTGGCCAAAATCTGGCGAAAATTTTCAGAATGCACATAATTGGGCTTTGTAACAGGAGAACATGCCGTCGAAAGAGATGGCACAAAGTAACGTCTCCGGACAGCAAACGAAAGAGCGAGAAGTGGCGCAGATGTTTCGAGACAGTGACTGTTTAACGATGAGACGCAGAATTTTCGAACGCCTCTTGAAAGGCCTGCGCCTCTTAATTGCAAGTTTAAGGCGATGCCTTTGAAGCTGAAATTTAGTATACCTCTTTCCACTTCATGCTCTCCTGATATATTGGCCAAAATCTAGCGAAAATTTTCAGAATGCCAAAATTGGGCTTTGTAACAGGACAACATGCCGTCGAAAGAGATGGAACAAAGTAACGTCTCTGGAGAGCAAATCAAGGAGCGAGAAGTGGCGCAGGTGTTTCGAGACAGTGATTGTTTAACAACGAGACGCAGAATTTTCGAACGCCTCTTGAAAGGCCTGCGCCTCTTATTTGCAACTTTAAGGCGATGCCTTTGAAGCTGAAATTTAGTATACCTCTTTCCACTTCATGTTCTCCTGATATATTGGCCAAAATCTAGCGAAAATTTTCAGAATGCACAAAATTGGGCTTTGTAACAGTAGAACATGCCGTCGAAAGAGATAGAACAAAGTAACTTCTCTGGAGAGCAAATCAATGAGCGAGAAGTGGCGCAGATGTTTCGAGACAGTGACTTTTTAACGAAGAGTCGCACAATTTTCGAACGCCTCTTGAAAGGCCTGCGCCTCTGATTTGATACTTTAAGCGATGCCTTTGAAGCTGAAATTTAGTATACCTCTTTCCACTTCATGTTCTCCTGATATATTGGCCAAAATCTAGCGAAAATTTTCAGAATGCACAAAATTGGGCTTTGTAACAGGACAACATGCCGTCGAAAGCGATAGAACAAAGTAACGTCTCTGGAGAGCATATCAAAGAGCGAGAAGTGGCGCAGATGTTTCGAGACAGTGACTGTTTAACGAAGAGTCGCACAATTTTCGAACGCCTCTTGAGAGGCCTGCGCCTGTGATTTGATACTTTTAAGCGATGCCTTTGAAGCTGAAATTTAGTATACCTCTTTCCACTTCATGGTCTCCTGATATATTGGCCAAAATCTGGCGAAAATTTTCAGAATGCACAAAATTGGGCTTTGTAATAGGAGAACATGCCGTCGAAAGAGATGGCACAAAGTAACGTCTCCGGAGAGCAAATCAAAGAGCGAGAAGTGGCGCAGGTGTGTCGAGACAGTGACTGTTTAACGAAGAGTCGCAGAATTTTCGAACGCCTCTTGAAAGGCCTGCGCCTCTTAATTGCAAGTATAAGGCGATGCCTTTGAAGCTGAAATTTAGTATACCGCTTTCCACTTCATGTTCTCCTGATATATCGGCCAAAATCTGGCGAAAATTTTCAGAATGCACAGAATTGGGCTTTGTAACAGGAGAACATGCCGTCGAAAGAGATGGCACAAAGTAACGTCTCCGGAGAGCAAATCAAAGAGCGAGAAGTGGCGCAGATGTTTCGAGACAGTGACTGCTTAACGAAGAGACGCAGAATTTTCGAACGCCTCTTGAAAGGCCTGCGCCTCTTATTTGCAACTTTAAGGCGATGCCTTTGTAGCTGAAATTTAGTATACCCCTTTCCACTTCATGTTCTCCTGATATATTGGCCAAAATCTGGCGAAAATTTTCAGAATGCACAAAAATTGGGCTTTGTAATAGGAGAACATGCCGTCGAAAGAGATGGCACAAAGTAACGTCTCCGGAGAGCAAATCAAAGAGCGAGAAGTGGCGCAGGTGTTTCGAGACAGTGACTGTTTAACGAAGAGACGCAGAATTTTCGAACGCCTCTTGAAAGGCCTGCGCCTCTTAATTGCAAGTATAAGGCGATGCCTTTGAAGCTGAAATTTAGTATACCTCTTTCCACTTCATGTTCTCCTGATATATTGGCCAAAATCTGGCGAAAATTTTTAGAATGCACAGAATTGGGCTTTGTAACAGGAGAACATGCCGTCGAAAGAGATGGCACGAAGTAACGTCTCCGGAGAGCAAATCAAAGAGCGAGAAGTGGCGCAGGTGTGTCGAGACAGTGACTGTTTAACGAAGAGTCGCAGAATTTTCGAACGCCTCTTGAAAGGCCTGCGCCTCTTAATTGCAAGTATAAGGCGATGCCTTTGAAGCTGAAATTTAGTATACCGCTTTCCACTTCATGTTCTCCTGATATATCGGCCAAAATCTGGCGAAAATTTTCAGAATGCACAGAATTGGGCTTTGTAACAGGAGAACATGCCGTCGAAAGAGATGGCACAAAGTAACGTCTCCGGAGAGCAAATCAAAGAGCGAGAAGTGGCGCAGATGTTTCGAGACAGTGACTGCTTAACGAAGAGACGCAGAATTTTCGAACGCCCCTTGAAAGGCCTGCGCCTCTTATTTGCAACTTTAAGGCGATGCCTTTGTAGCTGAAATTTAGTATACCCCTTTCCACTTCATGTTCTCCTGATATATTGGCCAAAATCTGGCGAAAATTTTCAGAATGCACAAAAATTGGGCTTTGTAATAGGAGAACATGCCGTCGAAAGAGATGGCACAAAGTAACGTCTCCGGAGAGCAAATCAAAGAGCGAGAAGTGGCGCAGGTGTTTCGAGACAGTGACTGTTTAACGAAGAGACGCAGAATTTTCGAACGCCTCTTGAAAGGCCTGCCCCTCTTAATTGCAAGTATAAGGCGATGCCTTTGAAGCTGAAATTTAGTATACCTCTTTCCACTTCATGTTCTCCTGATATATTGGCCAAAATCTGGCGAAAATTTTCAGAATGCACAAAATTGGGCTTTGTAACAGGAGAGCATGCCGTCGAAAGAGATAGAACAAAGTAACTTCTCTGGAGAGCAAATCAATGAGCGAGAAGTGGCGCAGATGTTTCGAGACAGTGACTGTTTAACGAAGAGTCGCACAATTTTCGAACGCCTCTTGAGAGGCCTGCGCCTCTGATTTGATACTTTTAAGCGATGCCTTTGAAGCTGAAATTTAGTATACCTCTTTCCACTTCATGTTCTCCTGATATATTGGCCAAAATCTGGCGAAAATTTTCAGAATGCACAAAATTGGGCTTTGTAATAGGAGAACATGCCGTCGAAAGAGATGGCACAAAGTAACGTCTCCGGAGTGCAAATCAAAGAGCGAGAAGTGGCGCAGGTGTGTCGAGACAGTGACTGTTTAACGAAGAGTCGCAGAATTTTCGAACGCCTCTTGAAAGGCCTGCGCCTCTTAATTGCAAGTATAAGGCGATGCCTTTGAAGCTGAAATTTAGTATACCGCTTTCCACTTCATGTTCTCCTGATATATCGGCCAAAATCTGGCGAAAATTTTCAGAATGCACAGAATTGGGCTTTGTAACAGGACAACATGCCGTCGAAAGAGATGGCACAAAGTAACGTCTCCGGAGAGCAAATCAAAGAGCGAGAAGTGGCGCAGATGTTTCGAGACAGTGACTGCTTAACGAAGAGACGCAGAATTTTCGAACGCCTCTTGAAAGGCCTGCGCCTCTTATTTGCAACTTTAAGGCGATGCCTTTGTAGCTGAAATTTAGTATACCCCTTTCCACTTCATGTTCTCCTGATATATTGGCCAAAATCTGGCGAAAATTTTCAGAATGCACAAAAATTGGGCTTTGTAAACGGAGAACATGCCGTCGAAAGAGATGGCACAAAGTAACGTCTCCGGAGAGCAAATCAAAGAGCGAGAAGTGGCGCAGGTGTTTCGAGACAGTGACTGTTTAACGAAGAGACGCAGAATTTTCGAACGCCTCTTGAAAGGCCTGCGCCTCTTAATTGCAAGTATAAGGCGATGCCTTTGAAGCTGAAATTTAGTATACCTCTTTCCACTTCATGTTCTCCTGATATATTGGCCAAAATCTGGCGAAAATTTTCAGAATGCACAGAATTGGGCTTTGTAACAGGAGAACATGCCGTCGAAAGAGATGGCACAAAGTAACGTCTCCGGAGAGCAAATCAAAGAGCGAGAAGTGGCGCAGATGTTTCGAGACAGTGACTGTTTAACGAAGAGACGCAGAATTTTCGAACGCCTCTTGAAAGGCCTGCGCCTCTTATTTGCAACTTTAAGGCGATGCCTTTGAAGCTGAAATTTAGTATACCTCTTTCCACTTCATGTTCTCCTGATATATTGGCCAAAATCTGGCGAAAATTTTCAGAATGCACAAAATTGGGCTTTGTAACAGGAGAACATGCCGTCGAAAGAGATGGCACAAAGTAACGTCTCCGGAGAGCAAATCAAAGAGCGAGAAGTGGCGCAGATGTTTCGAGACAGTGACTGTTTAACGAAGAGACACAGAATTTTCGAACGCCTCTTGAAAGGCCTGCGCCTCTTATTTGCAACTTTAAGGCGATGCCTTTGAAGCTGAAATTTAGTATACCTCTTTCCACTTCATGTTCTCCTGATATATTGGCCAAAATCTGGCGAAAATTTTCAGAATGCACAGAATTGGGCTTTGTAACAGGAGAACATGCCGTCGAAAGAGATGGCACAAAGTAACGTCTCCGGAGAGCAAATCAAAGAGCGAGAAGTGGCGCAGATGTTTCGAGACAGTGACTGCTTAACGAAGAGACGCAGAATTTTCGAACGCCTCTTGAAAGGCCTGCGCCTCTTATTTGCAACTTTAAGGCGATGCCTTTGTAGCTGAAATTTAGTATACCCCTTTCCACTTCATGTTCTCCTGATATATTGGCCAAAATCTGGCGAAAATTTTCAGAATGCACAAAAATTGGGCTTTGTAATAGGAGAACATGCCGTCGAAAGAGATGGCACAAAGTAACGTCTCCGGGGAGCAAATCAAAGAGCGAGAAGTGGCGCAGGTGTTTCGAGACAGTGACTGTTTAACGAAGAGACGCAGAATTTTCGAACGCCTCTTGAAAGGCCTGCGCCTCTTATTTGCAACTTTAAGGCGATGCCTTTGAAGCTGAAATTTAGTATACCTCTTTCCACTTCATGTTCTCCTGATATATTGGCCAAAATCTGGCAAAAATTTTCAGAATGCACATAATTGGGCTTTGTAACAGGACAAAATGCCGTCGAAAGAGATGGAACAAAGTAACGTCTCTGGAGAGCAAATGAAGGAGCGAGAAGTGGCGCAGGTGTTTCGAGACAGTGATAGTTTAACAACGAGACGCAGAATTTTCGAACGCCTCTTGAAAGGCCTGCGCCTCTTATTTGCAAGTATAAGGCGATGCCTTTGAAGCTGAAATTTAGTATACCTCTATCCACTTCATGTTCTCCTGATATATTGGCCAAAATCTGGCGAAAATTTTCAGAATGCACAGAATTGGGCTTTGTAACAGGAGAACATGCCGTCGAAAGAGATGGCACAAAGTAACGTCTCCGGAGAGCAAATCAAAGAGCGAGAAGTGGCGCAGATGTTTCGAGACAGTGACTGCTTAACGAAGAGACGCAGAATTTTCGAACGCCTCTTGAAAGGCCTGCGCCTCTTATTTGCAACTTTAAGGCGATGCCTTTGTAGCTGAAATTTAGTATACCCCTTTCCACTTCATGTTCTCCTGATATATTGGCCAAAATCTGGCGAAAATTTTCAGAATGCACAAAAATTGGGCTTTGTAATAGGAGAACATGCCGTCGAAAGAGATGGCACAAAGTAACGTCTCCGGGGAGCAAATCAAAGAGCGAGAAGTGGCGCAGGTGTTTCGAGACAGTGATAGTTTAACAACGAGACGCAGAATTTTCGAACGCCTCTTGAAAGGCCTGCGCCTCTTAATTGCATGTATAAGGCGATGCCTTTGAAGCTGAAATTTAGTATACCGCTTTCCACTTCATGTTCTCCTGATATATCGGCCAAAATCTGGCGAAAATTTTCAGAATGCACAGAATTGGGCTTTGTAACAGGAGAACATGCCGTCGAAAGAGATGGCACAAAGTAACGTCTCCGGAGAGCAAATCAAAGAGCGAGAAGTGGCGCAGATGTTTCGAGACAGTGACTGCTTAACGAAGAGACGCAGAATTTTCGAACGCCTCTTGAAAGGCCTGCGCCTCTTATTTGCAACTTTAAGGCGATGCCTTTGTAGCTGAAATTTAGTATACCCCTTTCCACTTCATGTTCTCCTGATATATTGGCCAAAATCTGGCGAAAATTTTCAGAATGCACAAAAATTGGGCTTTGTAAAAGGAGAACATGCCGTCGAAAGAGATGGCACAAAGTAACGTCTCCGGAGAGCAAATCAAAGAGCGAGAAGTGGCGCAGGTGTTTCGAGACAGTGACTGTTTAACGAAGAGACGCAGAATTTTCGAACGCCTCTTGAAAGGCCTGCGCCTCTTAATTGCAAGTATAAGGCGATGCCTTTGAAGCTGAAATTTAGTATACCTCTTTCCACTTCATGTTCTCCTGATATATTGGCCAAAATCTGGCGAAAATTTTCAGAATGCACAGAATTGGGCTTTGTAACAGGAGAACATGCCGTCGAAAGAGATGGCACAAAGTAACGTCTCCGGAGAGCAAATCAAAGAGCGAGAAGTGGCGCAGATGTTTCGAGACAGTGACTGTTTAACGAAGAGACGCAGAATTTTCGAACGCCTCTTGAAAGGCCTGCGCCTCTTATTTGCAACTTTAAGGCGATGCCTTTGAAGCTGAAATTTAGTATACCTCTTTCCACTTCATGTTCTCCTGATATATTGGCCAAAATCTGGCGAAAATTTTCAGAATGCACAAAATTGGGCTTTGTAACAGGAGAACATGCCGTCGAAAGAGATGGCACAAAGTAACGTCTCCGGAGAGCAAATCAAAGAGCGAGAAGTGGCGCAGATGTTTCGAGACAGTGACTGTTTAACGAAGAGACACAGAATTTTCGAACGCCTCTTGAAAGGCCTGCGCCTCTTATTTGCAACTTTAAGGCGATGCCTTTGAAGCTGAAATTTAGTATACCTCTTTCCACTTCATGTTCTCCTGATATATTGGCCAAAATCTGGCGAAAATTTTCAGAATGCACATAATTGGGCTTTGTAACAGGAGAACATGCCGCCGAAAGAGATGGCACAAAGTAACGTCTCCGGACAGCAAACGAAAGAGCGAGAAGTGGCGCAGATGTTTCGAGACAGTGACTGTTTAACGAAGAGACACAGAATTTTCGAACGCCTCTTGAAAGGCCTGCGCCTCTTAATTGCAAGTTTAAGGTGATGCCTTTGAAGCTGAAATTTAGTATACCTCTTTCCACTTCATGTTCTCCTGATATATTGGCCAAAATCTGGCGAAAATTTTCAGAATGCACATAATTGGGCTTTGTAACAGGAGAACATGCCGTCGAAAGAGATAGAACAAAGTAACTTCTCTGGAGAGCAAATCAATGAGCGAGAAGTGGCGCAGATGTTTCGAGACAGTGACTGTTTAACGAAGAGTCGCACAATTTTCGAACGCCTCTTGAAAGGCCTGCGCCTCTGATTTGATACTTTTAAGCGATGCCTTTGAAGCTGAAATTTAGTATACCTCTTTCCACTTCATGTTCTCCTGATATATTGGCCAAAATCTAGCGAAAATTTTCAGAATGCACAAAATTGGGCTTTGTAACAGGACAACATGCCGTCGAAAGCGATAGAACAAAGTAACGTCTCTGGAGAGCAAATCAAAGAGCGAGAAGTGGCGCAGATGTTTCGAGACAGTGATTGTTTAACAACGAGACGCAGAATTATCGAACGCCTCTTGAAAGGCCTGCGCCTCTTATTTGCAACTTTAAGGCGATGCCTTTGAAGCTGAAATTTAGTATACCTCTTTCCACTTCATGTTCTCCTGATATATTGGCCAAAATCTGGCGAAAATTTTCAGAATGCACAAAATTGGGCTTTGTAACAGGACAACATGCCGTCGAAAGCGATAGAACAAAGTAACGTCTCTGGAGAGCAAATCAAAGAGCGAGAAGTGGCGCAGATGTTTCGAGACAGTGATTGTTTAACAACGAGACGCAGAATTATCGAACGCCTCTTGAAAGGCCTGCGCCTCTTATTTGCAACTTTAAGGCGATGCCTTTGAAGCTGAAATTTAGTATACCTCTTTCCACTTCATGTTCTCCTGATATATTGGCCAAAATCTGGCGAAAATTTTCAGAATGCACAAAATTGGGCTTTGTAACAGGAGAACATGCCGTCGAAAGAGATGGCACAAAGTAACGTCTCCGGAGAGCAAATCAAAGAGCGAGAAGTGGCGCAGATGTTTCGAGACAGTGACTGTTTAACGAAGAGACGCAGAATTTTCGAACGCCTCTTGAAAGGCCTGCGCCTCTTATTTGCAACTTTAAGGCGATGCCTTTGAAGCTGAAATTTAGTATACCTCTTTCCACTTCATGTTCTCCTGATATATTGGCCAAAATCTGGCGAAAATTTTCAGAATGCACAAAATTGGGCTTTGTAACATGAGAACATGCCGTCGAAAGAGATGGCACAAAGTAACGTCTCCGGAGAGCAAATCAAAGAGCGAGAAGTGGCGCAGATGTTTCGAGACAGTGACTGTTTAACGAAGAGACACAGAATTTTCGAACGCCTCTTGAAAGGCCTGCGCCTCTTATTTGCAACTTTAAGGCGATGCCTTTGAAGCTGAAATTTAGTATACCTCTTTCCACTTCATGTTCTCCTGATATATTGGCCAAAATCTGGCGAAAATTTTCAGAATGCACATAATTGGGCTTTGTAACAGGAGAACATGCCGTCGAAAGAGATGGCACAAAGTAACGTCTCCGGACAGCAAACGAAAGAGCGAGAAGTGGCGCAGATGTTTCGAGACAGTGACTGTTTAACGATGAGACGCAGAATTTTCGAACGCCTCTTGAAAGGCCTGCGCCTCTTAATTGCAAGTTTAAGGTGATGCCTTTGAAGCTGAAATTTAGTATACCTCTTTCCACTTCATGTTCTCCTGATATATTGGCCAAAATCTGGCGAAAATTTTCAGAATGCACATAATTGGGCTTTGTAACAGGAGAACATGCCGTCGAAAGAGATAGAACAAAGTAACTTCTCTGGAGAGCAAATCAATGAGCGAGAAGTGGCGCAGATGTTTCGAGACAGTGACTGTTTAACGAAGAGTCGCACAATTTTCGAACGCCTCTTGAAAGGCCTGCGCCTCTGATTTGATACTTTTAAGCGATGCCTTTGAAGCTGAAATTTAGTATACCTCTTTCCACTTCATGTTCTCCTGATATATTGGCCAAAATCTAGCGAAAATTTTCAGAATGCACAAAATTGGGCTTTGTAACAGGACAACATGCCGTCGAAAGCGATAGAACAAAGTAACGTCTCTGGAGAGCAAATCAAAGAGCGAGAAGTGGCGCAGATGTTTCGAGACAGTGATTGTTTAACAACGAGACGCAGAATTATCGAACGCCTCTTGAAAGGCCTGCGCCTCTTATTTGCAACTTTAAGGCGATGCCTTTGAAGCTGAAATTTAGTATACCTCTTTCCACTTCATGTTCTCCTGATATATTGGCCAAAATCTGGCGAAAATTTTCAGAATGCACAAAATTGGGCTTTGTAACAGGACAACATGCCGTCGAAAGAGATGGCACAAAGTAACGTCTCCGGAGAGCAAATCAAAGAGCGAGAAGTGGCGCAGGTGTTTCGAGACAGTGACTGTTTAACGAAGAGACGCAGAATTTTCGAACGCCTCTTGAAAGGCCTGCGCCTCTTAATTGCAACTTTAAGGCGATGCATTTGAAGCTGTAATTTAGTATACCTCTTTCGACTTCATGTTCTTCTGATATATTGGCCAAAATCTGGCGAAAATTTTCAGAATGCACAAAATTGGGCATCGTAACAGGAGAACATGCCGTCGAAAGAGATGGCACAAAGTAACGTCTCCGGACAGCAAATCAAAGAGCGAGAAGTGGCGCAGATGTTTCGAGACAGTGACTGTTTAACGAAGACACGCAGAATTTTCGAACGCCTCTTGAAAGGCCTGCGCCTCTTATTTGCAACTTTAAGGCGATGCCTTTGAAGCTGAAATTTAGTATACCTCTTTCCACTTCATGTTCTCCTGATATATTGGCCAAAATCTGGCGAAAATTTTCAGAATGCACAAAATTGGGCTTTGTAATAGGAGAACATGCCGTCGAAAGAGATGGCACAAAGTAACGTCTCCGGAGAGCAAATCAAAGAGCGAGAAGTGGCGCAGGTGTTTCGAGACAGTGACTGTTTAACGAAGAGTCGCAGAATTTTCGAACGCCTCTTGAAAGGCCTGCGCCTCTTAATTGCAAGTTTAAGGCGATGCCTTTGAAGCTGAAATTTAGTATACCTCTTTCCACTTCATGCTCTCCTGATATATTGGCCAAAATCTAGCGAAAATTTTCAGAATGCCCAAAATTGGGCTTTGTAACAGGACAACATGCCGTCGAAAGAGATGGAACAAAGTAACGTCTCTGGAGAGCAAATCAAGGAGCGAGAAGTGGCGCAGGTGTTTCGAGACAGTGATTGTTTAACAACGAGACGCAGAATTTTCGAACGCCTCTTGAAAGGCCTGCGCCTCTTATTTGCAACTTTAAGGCGATGCCTTTGAAGCTGAAATTTAGTATACCTCTTTCCACTTCATGTTCTCCTGATATATTGGCCAAAATCTAGCGAAAATTTTCAGAATGCACAAAATTGGGCTTTGTAACAGGAGAACATGCCGTCGAAAGAGATAGAACAAAGTAACTTCTCTGGAGAGCAAATCAATGAGCGAGAAGTGGCGCAGATGTTTCGAGACAGTGACTGTTTAACGAAGAGTCGCACAATTTTCGAACGTCTCTTGAGAGGCCTGCGCGTCTGATTTGATACTTTTAAGCGATGCCTTTGAAGCTGAAATTTAGTATACCTCTTTCCACTTCATGTTCTCCTGATATATTGGCCAAAATCTGGCGAAAATTTTCAGAATGCACAAAATTGGGCTTTGTAATAGGAGAACATGCCGTCGAAAGAGATGGCACAAAGTAACGTCTCCGGAGAGCAAATCAAGGAGCGAGAAGTGGCGCAGGTGTTTCGAGACAGTGATTGTTTAACAACGAGACGCAGAATTTTCGAACGCCTCTTGAAAGGCCTGCGCCTCTTATTTGCAACTTTAAGGCGATGCCTTTGAAGCTGAAATTTAGTATACCTCTTTCCACTTCATGTTCTCCTGATATATCGGCCAAAATCTGGCGAAAATTTTCAGAATGCACAGAATTGGGCTTTGTAACAGGACAACATGCCGTCGAAAGCGATAGAACAAAGTAACGTCTCTGGAGAGCAAATCAAAGAGCGAGAAGTGGCGCAGATGTTTCGAGACAGTGATTGTTTAACAACGAGACGCAGAATTATCGAACGCCTCTTGAAAGGCCTGCGCCTCTTAATTGCAAGTTTAAGGCGATGCCTTTGAAGCTGAAATTTAGTATACCTCTTTCCACTTCATGTTCTCCTGATATATTGGCCAAAATCTAGCGAAAATTTTCAGAATGCACAAAATTGGGCTTTGTAACAGGACAACATGCCGTCGAAAGCGATAGAACAAAGTAACGTCTCTGGAGAGCAAATCAAAGAGCGAGAAGTGGCGCAGATGTTTCGAGACAGTGATTGTTTAACAACGAGACGCAGAATTATCGAACGCCTCTTGAAAGGCCTGCGCCTCTTATTTGCAACTTTAAGGCGATGCCTTTGAAGCTGAAATTTAGTATACCTCTTTCCACTTCATGTTCTCCTGATATATTGGCCAAAATCTGGCGAAAATTTTCAGAATGCACAAAATTGGGCTTTGTAACAGGACAACATGCCGTCGAAAGAGATGGCACAAAGTAACGTCTCCGGAGAGCAAATCAAAGAGCGAGAAGTGGCGCAGGTGTTTCGAGACAGTGACTGTTTAACGAAGAGACGCAGAATTTTCGAACGCCTCTTGAAAGGCCTGCGCCTCTTAATTGCAACTTTAAGGCGATGCATTTGAAGCTGTAATTTAGTATACCTCTTTCGACTTCATGTTCTTCTGATATATTGGCCAAAATCTGGCGAAAATTTTCAGAATGCACAAAATTGGGCATCGTAACAGGAGAACATGCCGTCGAAAGAGATGGCACAAAGTAACGTCTCCGGACAGCAAATCAAAGAGCGAGAAGTGGCGCAGATGTTTCGAGACAGTGACTGTTTAACGAAGACACGCAGAATTTTCGAACGCCTCTTGAAAGGCCTGCGCCTCTTATTTGCAACTTTAAGGCGATGCCTTTGAAGCTGAAATTTAGTATACCTCTTTCCACTTCATGTTCTCCTGATATATTGGCCAAAATCTGGCGAAAATTTTCAGAATGCACAAAATTGGGCTTTGTAATAGGAGAACATGCCGTCGAAAGAGATGGCACAAAGTAACGTCTCCGGAGAGCAAATCAAAGAGCGAGAAGTGGCGCAGGTGTTTCGAGACAGTGACTGTTTAACGAAGAGTCGCAGAATTTTCGAACGCCTCTTGAAAGGCCTGCGCCTCTTAATTGCAAGTTTAAGGCGATGCCTTTGAAGCTGAAATTTAGTATACCTCTTTCCACTTCATGCTCTCCTGATATATTGGCCAAAATCTAGCGAAAATTTTCAGAATGCCCAAAATTGGGCTTTGTAACAGGACAACATGCCGTCGAAAGAGATGGAACAAAGTAACGTCTCTGGAGAGCAAATCAAGGAGCGAGAAGTGGCGCAGGTGTTTCGAGACAGTGATTGTTTAACAACGAGACGCAGAATTTTCGAACGCCTCTTGAAAGGCCTGCGCCTCTTATTTGCAACTTTAAGGCGATGCCTTTGAAGCTGAAATTTAGTATACCTCTTTCCACTTCATGTTCTCCTGATATATTGGCCAAAATCTAGCGAAAATTTTCAGAATGCACAAAATTGGGCTTTGTAACAGGGAGAACATGCCGTCGAAAGAGATAGAACAAAGTAACTTCTCTGGAGAGCAAATCAATGAGCGAGAAGTGGCGCAGATGTTTCGAGACAGTGACTGTTTAACGAAGAGTCGCACAATTTTCGAACGTCTCTTGAGAGGCCTGCGCGTCTGATTTGATACTTTTAAGCGATGCCTTTGAAGCTGAAATTTAGTATACCTCTTTCCACTTCATGTTCTCCTGATATATTGGCCAAAATCTGGCGAAAATTTTCAGAATGCACAAAATTGGGCTTTGTAATAGGAGAACATGCCGTCGAAAGAGATGGCACAAAGTAACGTCTCCGGAGAGCAAATCAAGGAGCGAGAAGTGGCGCAGGTGTTTCGAGACAGTGATTGTTTAACAACGAGACGCAGAATTTTCGAACGCCTCTTGAAAGGCCTGCGCCTCTTATTTGCAACTTTAAGGCGATGCCTTTGAAGCTGAAATTTAGTATACCTCTTTCCACTTCATGTTCTCCTGATATATCGGCCAAAATCTGGCGAAAATTTTCAGAATGCACAGAATTGGGCTTTGTAACAGGAGAACATGCCGTCGAAAGAGATGGCACAAAGTAACGTCTCCGGAGAGCAAATCAAAGAGCGAGAAGTGGCGCAGGTGTTTCGAGACAGTGATTGTTTAACAACGAGACGCAGAATTTTCGAACGCCTCTTGAAAGGCCTGCGCCTCTTAATTGCAAGTATAAGGCGATGCCTTTGAAGCTGAAATTTAGTATACCGCTTTCCACTTCATGTTCTCCTGATATATCGGCCAAAATCTGGCGAAAATTTTCAGAATGCACAGAATTGGGCTTTGTAACAGGAGAACATGCCGTCGAAAGAGATGGCACAAAGTAACGTCTCCGGAGAGCAAATCAAAGAGCGAGAAGTGGCGCAGATGTTTCGAGACAGTGACTGCTTAACGAAGAGACGCAGAATTTTCGAACGCCTCTTGAAAGGCCTGCGCCTCTTATTTGCAACTTTAAGGCGATGCCTTTGTAGCTGAAATTTAGTATACCCCTTTCCACTTCATGTTCTCCTGATATATTGGCCAAAATCTGGCGAAAATTTTCAGAATGCACAAAAATTGGGCTTTGTAAAAGGAGAACATGCCGTCGAAAGAGATGGCACAAAG
>NW_027486793.1:7500-15000 GCF_050908995.1 Andrena cerasifolii | reverse complement strand
GACTGACTGACTGACTGACTGACTGACTGACTGACTGACTGACTGACTGACTGACTGACTGACTGACTGACTGACTGACTGACTGACTGACTGACTGACTGACTGACTGACTGACTGACTGACTGACTGACTGACTGACTGACTGACTGACTGACTGACTGACTGACTGACTGACTGACTGACTGACTGACTGACTGACTGACTGACTGACTGACTGACTGACTGACTGACTGACTGACTGACTGACTGACTGACTGACTGACTGACTGACTGACTGACTGACTGACTGACTGACTGACTGACTGACTGACTGACTGACTGACTGACTGACTGACTGACTGACTGACTGACTGACTGACTGACTGACTGACTGACTGACTGACTGACTGACTGACTGACTGACTGACTGACTGACTGACTGACTGACTGACTGACTGACTGACTGACTGACTGACTGACTGACTGACTGACTGACTGACTGACTGACTGACTGACTGACTGACTGACTGACTGACTGACTGACTGACTGACTGACTGACTGACTGACTGACTGACTGACTGACTGACTGACTGACTGACTGACTGACTGACTGACTGACCGACTGACTGACTGACCGACCGACCGACCGACCGACCGACCGACCGACCGACCGACCGACCAACCGACCGACCGACCGACCGACCGACCGACCGACCGACCGACCGACCGACCGACCGACCGACCGACCGACCGACCGACCGACCGACGGAGCGACCGACCGACCGACTGACCGACTGACCGACGGACTGACGGGCTGACGGGCTGACGGGCTGACGGGCTGACTGACTGACTGACGGACTGACTGACTGACTGACTGACTGACTGACTGACTGACTGACTGACTGACTGACTGACTGACTGACTGACTGACTGACTGACTGACTGACTGACTGACTGACTGACTGACTGACTGACTGACTGACTGACTGACTGACTGACTGACTGACTGACTGACTGACTGACTGACTGACTGACTGACTGACTGACTGACTGACTGACTGACTGACTGACTGACTGACTGACTGACTGACTGACTGACTGACTGACTGACTGACTGACTGACTGACTGACTGACTGACTGACTGACTGACTGACTGACTGACTGACTGACTGACTGACTGACTGACCGACCGACCGACCGACCGACCGACCGACGACCGACCAACCGACCGACCGACCGACCGACCGACCGACCGACCGACCGACCGACCGACCGACCGACCGACCGACCGACCGACCGACCGACCGACCGACCGACCGACCGACCGACCGACGGAGCGACCGACCGACTGACTGACTGACTGACTGACTGACTGACTGACTGACTGACTCACTGACTGACTGACTGACTGACTGACTGACTGACTGACTGACTGACTGACTGACTGTCGGACTGACGGACTGACGGACTGACGGATTGACGGACTGACGGACTGACGGACTGACGGACTGACGGACTGACGGACTGACGGACTGACGGACTGACGGACTGACGGACTGACGGACTGACGGACTGACGGGCTGACGGGCTGACGGGCTGACGGGCTGACGGGCTGACGGGCTGACTGACTGACTGACTGACTGACTGACTGACTGACTGACTGACTGACTGACTGACTGACTGACTGACTGACTGACTGACTGACTGACTGACTGACTGACTGACTGACTGACTGACTGACTGACTGACTGACTGACTGACTGACTGACTGACTGACTGACTGACTGACTGACTGACTGACTGACTGACTGACTGACTGACTGACTGACTGACTGACTGACTGACTGACTGACTGACTGACTGACTGACTGACTGACTGACTGACTGACTGACTGACTGACTGACTGACTGACTGACTGACTGACTGACTGACTGACTGACTGACTGACTGACTGACTGACTGACTGACCTGACTGACTGACTGACTGACTGACTGACTGACTGACTGACTGACTGACTGACTGACTGACTGACTGACTGACTGACTGACTGACTGACTGACTGACTGACTGACTGACTGACTGACTGACTGACTGACTGACTGACTGACTGACTGACTGACTGACTGACTGACTGACTGACTGACTGATGACTGACTGACTGACTGACTGACTGACTGACTGACTGACTGACTGACTGACTGACTGACTGACTGACTGACTGACTGACTGACTGACTGACTGACTGACTGACTGACTGACTGACTGACTGACTGACTGACTGACTGACTGACTGACTGACTGACTGACTGACTGACTGACTGACTGACTGACTGACTGACTGACTGACTGACTGACTGACTGACTGACTGACTGACTGACTGACTGACTGGCTTGCTGGCTGGCTGGCTGGCTGGCTGACTGACTGACTGACTGACTGATTGACTGACTGACAGACTGACTGACTGACTGACTGACTGACTGACTGACTGACTGACTGACTGACTGACTGACTGACTGACTGACTGACTGACTGACTGACTGACTGACTGACTGACTGACTGACTGACTGACTGACTGACTGACTGACTGACTGACTGACTGACTGACTGACTGACTGACTGACTGACTGACTGACTGACTGACTGACTGACTGACTGACTGACTGACTGACTGACTGACTAACTGACTGACTGACTGACTGACTGACTGACTGACTGACTGACTGACTGACTGACTGACTCACTGACTGACTGACTGACTGACTGACTGACTGACTGACTGACTGACTGACTGACTGACTGACTGACTGTCGGACTGACGGACTGACGGACTGACGGACTGACGGACTGACGGACTGACGGACTGACGGACTGACGGACTGACGGGCTGACGGGCTGACGGGCTGACGGACTGACGGACTGACGGACTGACGGACTGACGGACTGACGGACTGACGGACTGACGGACTGACGGACTGACGGACTGACGGACTGACGGACTGACGGACTGACGGACTGACGGACTGACGGACTGACGGACTGACGGACTGACGGACTGACGGGCTGACGGGCTGACGGGCTGACGGACTGACGGACTGACGGACTGACGGACTGACGGACTGACGGACTGACGGACTGACGGACCGACGGACTGACGGACCGACGGACTGACGGACCGACGGACTGACCGACTGACTGACTGACTGACTGACTGACTGACTGACTGACTGACTGACTGACTGACTGACTGACTGACTGACTGACTGACTGACTGACTGACTGACTGACTGACTGACTGACTGACTGACTGACTGACTGACTGACTGACTGACTGACTGACTGACTGACTGACTGACTGACTGACTGACTGACTGACTGACTGACTGACTGACTGACTGACTGACTGACTGACTGACTGACTGACTGACTGACTGACTGACTGACTGACTGACTGACTGACTGACTGACTGACTGACTGACTGACTGACTGACTGACTGACTGACTCACTGACTGACTGACTCACTGACTGACTGACTGACTGACTGACTGACTGACTGACTGACTGACTGACTGACTCACTGACTGACTGACTGACTGACTGACTGACTGACTGACTGACTGACTGACTGACTGACTGACTGTCGGACTGACGGACTGACGGACTGACGGATTGACGGACTGACGGACTGACGGACTGACGGACTGACGGACTGACGGACTGACGGACTGACGGACTGACGGACTGACGGACTGACGGACTGACGGGCTGACGGGCTGACGGGCTGACGGGCTGACGGGCTGACGGGCTGACGGGCTGACGGGCTGACGGGCTGACTGACTGACTGACTGACTGACTGACTGACTGACTGACTGACTGACTGACTGACTGACTGACTGACTGACTGACTGACTGACTGACTGACTGACTGACTGACTGACTGACTGACTGACTGACTGACTGACTGACTGACTGACTGACTGACTGACTGACTGACTGACTGACTGACTGACTGACTGACTGACTGACTGACTGACTGACTGACTGACTGACTGACTGACTGACTGACTGACTGACTGACTGACTGACTGACTGACTGACTGACTGACTGACTGACTGACTGACTGACTCACTGACTGACTGACTGACTGACTGACTGACTGACTGACTGACTGACTGACTGACTGACTGACTCACTGACTGACTGACTGACTGACTGACTGACTGACTGACTGACTGACTGACTGACTGTCGGACTGACGGACTGACGGACTGACGGACTGACGGATTGACGGACTGACGGACTGACGGACTGACGGACTGACGGACTGACGGACTGACGGACTGACGGACTGACGGACTGACGGACTGACGGACTGACGGGCTGACGGGCTGACGGGCTGACGGGCTGACGGGCTGACGGGCTGACGGGCTGACGGGCTGACGGGCTGACGGGCTGACGGGCTGACGGGCTGACGGGCTGACGGGCTGACGGGCTGACTGACTGACTGACTGACTGACTGACTGACTGACTGACTGACTGACTGACTGACTGACTGACTGACTGACTGACTGACTGACTGACTGACTGACTGACTGACTGACTGACTGACTGACTGACTGACTGACTGACTGACTGACTGACTGACTGACTGACTGACTGACTGACTGACTGACTGACTGACTGACTGACTGACTGACTGACTGACTGACTGACTGACTGACTGACTGACTGACTGACTGACTGACTGACTGACTGACTGACTGACTGACTGACTGACTGACTGACTGACTGACTGACTGACTGACTGACTGACTGACTGACTGACTGACTGACTGACTGACTGACTGACTGACTGACTGACTGACTGACTGACTGACTGACTGACTGACTGACTGACTGACTGACTGACTGACTGACTGACTGACTGACTGACTGACTGACTGACTGACTGACTGACTGACTGACTGACTGACTGACTGACTGACTGACTGACTGACTGACTGACTGACTGACTGACTGACTGACTGACTGACTGACTGACTGACTGACTGACTGACTGACTGACTGACTGACTGACTGACTGACTGACTGACTGACTGACTGACTGACTGACTGACTGACTGACTGACTGACTGACTGACTGACTGACTGACTGACTGACTGACTGACTGACTGACTGACTGACTGACTGACTGACTGACTGACTGACTGACTGACTGACTGACTGACTGACTGACTGACTGACTGACTGACTGACTGACTGACTGACTGACTGACTGACTGACTGACTGACTGACTGACTGACTGACTGACTGACTGACTGACTGACTGACTGACTGACTGACTGACTGACTGACTGACTGACTGACTGACTGACTGACTGACTGACTGACTGACTGACTGACTGACTGACTGACTGACTGACTGACTGACTGACTGACTGACTGACTGACTGACTGACTGACTGACTGACTGACTGACTGACTGACTGACTGACTGACTGACTGACTGACTGACTGACTGACTGACTGACTGACTGACTGACTGACTCACTGACTGACTGACTCACTGACTGACTGACTGACTGACTGACTGACTGACTGACTGACTGACTGACTGACTCACTGACTGACTGACTGACTGACTGACTGACTGACTGACTGACTGACTGACTGACTGACTGACTGTCGGACTGACGGACTGACGGACTGACGGATTGACGGACTGACGGACTGACGGACTGACGGACTGACGGACTGACGGACTGACGGACTGACGGACTGACGGACTGACGGACTGACGGACTGACGGGCTGACGGGCTGACGGGCTGACGGGCTGACGGGCTGACGGGCTGACGGGCTGACGGGCTGACGGGCTGACGGGCTGACGGGCTGACGGGCTGACTGACTGACTGACTGACTGACTGACTGACTGACTGACTGACTGACTGACTGACTGACTGACTGACTGACTGACTGACTGACTGACTGACTGACTGACTGACTGACTGACTGACTGACTGACTGACTGACTGACTGACTGACTGACTGACTGACTGACTGACTGACTGACTGACTGACTGACTGACTGACTGACTGACTGACTGACTGACTGACTGACTGACTGACTGACTGACTGACTGACTGACTGACTGACTGACTGACTGACTGACTGACTGACTGACTGACTCACTGACTGACTGACTGACTGACTGACTGACTGACTGACTGACTGACTGACTGACTGACTGACTCACTGACTGACTGACTGACTGACTGACTGACTGACTGACTGACTGACTGACTGACTGTCGGACTGACGGACTGACGGACTGACGGACTGACGGATTGACGGACTGACGGACTGACGGACTGACGGACTGACGGACTGACGGACTGACGGACTGACGGACTGACGGACTGACGGACTGACGGACTGACGGGCTGACGGGCTGACGGGCTGACGGGCTGACGGGCTGACGGGCTGACGGGCTGACGGGCTGACGGGCTGACGGGCTGACGGGCTGACGGGCTGACGGGCTGACGGGCTGACGGGCTGACTGACTGACTGACTGACTGACTGACTGACTGACTGACTGACTGACTGACTGACTGACTGACTGACTGACTGACTGACTGACTGACTGACTGACTGACTGACTGACTGACTGACTGACTGACTGACTGACTGACTGACTGACTGACTGACTGACTGACTGACTGACTGACTGACTGACTGACTGACTGACTGACTGACTGACTGACTGACTGACTGACTGACTGACTGACTGACTGACTGACTGACTGACTGACTGACTGACTGACTGACTGACTGACTGACTGACTGACTGACTGACTGACTGACTGACTGACTGACTGACTGACTGACTGACTGACTGACTGACTGACTGACTGACTGACTGACTGACTGACTGACTGACTGACTGACTGACTGACTGACTGACTGACTGACTGACTGACTGACTGACTGACTGACTGACTGACTGACTGACTGACTGACTGACTGACTGACTGACTGACTGACTGACTGACTGACTGACTGACTGACTGACTGACTGACTGACTGACTGACTGACTGACTGACTGACTGACTGACTGACTGACTGACTGACTGACTGACTGACTCACTGACTGACTGACTGACTGACTGACTGACTGACTGACTGACTGACTGACTGACTGACTGACTCACTGACTGACTGACTGACTGACTGACTGACTGACTGACTGACTGACTGACTGACTGACTGACTGACTGACTGTCGGACTGACGGACTGACGGACTGACGGATTGACGGACTGACGGACTGACGGACTGACGGACTGACGGACTGACGGACTGACGGACTGACGGACTGACGGACTGACGGACTGACGGACTGACGGACTGACGGACTGACGGGCTGACGGGCTGACGGGCTGACGGGCTGACGGGCTGACGGGCTGACGGGCTGACGGGCTGACGGGCTGACGGGCTGACGGGCTGACGGGCTG
>NW_027486792.1:5000-20017 GCF_050908995.1 Andrena cerasifolii | reverse complement strand
TTGTTCGTTTGTTCGTTTGTTCGTTTGTTCGTTAGTTCGTTTGTTCGTTTGTTCGATTGTTCGTTTGTTCATTTGTTCGTTGGTTCGTTGGTTCGTTGTTTCGTTGGTTCGTTGGTTCGTTGGTTCGTTGGTTCGTAGGATCGTTGGTTCGTTGGTTCGTTGGTTCGTTGGTTCGTTGGTTCGTTGGTTCGTTGGTTCGTTGGTTCGTTGGTTCGTTGGTTCGTTGGTTCGTTGGTTCGTTGGTTCGTTGGTTCGTTGGTTCGTTGGTTCGTTGGTTCGTTGGTTCGTTGGTTCGTTGGTTCGTTGGTTCGTTGGTTCGTTGGTTCGTTGGTTCGTTGGTTCGTTGGTTCGTTGGTTCGTTGGTTCGTTGGTTCGTTGGTTCGTTGGTTCGTTCGTTCGTTGCTTCGTTGCTTCGTTGGTTCGTTGGTTCGTTGGTTCGTTGGTTCGTTGGTTCGTTGGTTCGTTGGTTCGTTGGTTCGTTGGTTCGTTGGTTCGTTGGTTCGTTGGTTCGTTGGTTCGTTGGTTCGTTGGTTCGTTGGTTCGTTGGTTCGTTGGTTCGTTGGTTCGTTGGTTCGTTGGTTCGTTGGTTCGTTTTTCTTTGTTTCTTTGTTTCTTTGTCTCTTTGTTCGATTGTTCGTTGTGTTCGTTTGTTCGTTGTTCGTTTGTTCGTTTGTTCGTTTGTTCGTTTGTTCGTTTGTTCGTTAGTTCGTTGTTCGTTTGTTCGATTGTTCGTTTGTTCATTTGTTCGTTGGTTCGTTGGTTCGTTGTTTCGTTGGTTCGTTGTTCGTTGGTTCGTTGGTTCGTAGGATCGTTGGTTCGTTGGTTCGTTGGTTCGTTGGTTCGTTGGTTCGTTGGTTCGTTGGTTCGTTGGTTCGTTGGTTCGTTGGTTCGTTGGTTCGTTGGTTCGTTGGTTCGTTGGTTCGTTGGTTCGTTGGTTCGTTGGTTCGTTGGTTCGTTGGTTCGTTGGTTCGTTGGTTCGTTGGTTCGTTGGTTCGTTGGTTCGTTGGTTCGTTGGTTCGTTCGTTCGTTGCTTCGTTGCTTCGTTGGTTCGTTGGTTCGTTGGTTCGTTGGTTCGTTGGTTCGTTGGTTCGTTGGTTCGTTGGTTCGTTTGTTCGTTGGTTCGTTGGTTCGTTGGTTCGTTGGTTCGTTGGTTCGTTGGTTCGTTGGTTCGTTGGTTCGTTCGTTCGTTCGTTCGTTGCTTCGTTGGTTCGTTGGTTCGTTCGTTCGTTCGTTCGTTCGTTCGTTCGTTTCTTTGTTTCATTCTTTCTTTGTTCGGTTGTTCGTTTGTTCGTTTGTTCGTTGGTTCGTTGGTTCGTTGGATCGTTGTTTCGTTGGTTCGTTGGTTCGTTGTTTCGTTGGTTCGTTGGTTCGTTGGTTCGTTGGTTCGTTGGTTCGCTTGTTCGTTGGTTCGTTGGTTCGTTGGTTCGTTGGTTCGTTGGTTCGTTGGTTCGTTGGTTCGTTGGTTCGTTTGTTCGTTTGTTCGTTTGTTAGTTTGTTCGTTTGTTCGCTGGTTCGTTAGTTCGTTGGTTCGTTGGTTCGTTGGTTCGTTGGTTCGTTGGTTCGTTTTTTTCTTTGTTTCTTTGTTTCTTTGTTTCTTGTTTCTTTGTTTCTTTGTTTCTTTGTTTCTTTGTTTCTTTGTTTCTTTGTTTCTTTGTTTCTTTGTTTCTTTGTTTCTTTGTTTCTTTGTTTCTTTGTTTCTTTGTTTCTTTGTTTCTTTGTTTCTTTGTTTCTTTGTTTCTTTGTTTCTTTGTTTCTTTGTTTCTTTGTTTCTTTGTTTCTTTGTTTCTTTGTTTCTTTGTTTCTTTGTTTCTTTGTTTCTTTGTTTCTTTGTTTCTTTGTTTCTTTGTTTCTTTGTTTCTTTGTTTCTTTGTTTCTTTGTTTCTTTGTTTCTTTGTTTCTTTGTTTCTTTGTTTCTTTGTTTCTTTGTTTCTTTGTTTCTTTGTTTCTTTGTTTCTTTGTTTCTTTGTTTCTTTGTTTCTTTGTTTCTTTGTTTCTTTGTTTCTTTGTTTCTTTGTTTCTTTGTTTCTTTGTTTCTTTGTTTCTTTGTTTCTTTGTTTCTTTGTTTCTTTGTTTCTTTGTTTCTTTGTTTCTTTGTTTCTTTGTTTCTTTGTTTCTTTGTTTCTTTGTTTCTTTGTTTCTTTGTTTCTTTGTTTCTTTGTTTCTTTGTTTCTTTGTTTCTTTGTTTCTTTGTTTCTTTGTTTCTTTGTTTCTTTGTTTCTTTGTTTCTTTGTTTCTTTGTTTCTTTGTTTCTTTGTTTCTTTGTTTCTTTGTTTCTTTGTTTCTTTGTTTCTTTGTTTCTTTGTTTCTTTGTTTCTTTGTTTCTTTGTTTCTTTGTTTCTTTGTTTCTTTGTTTCTTTGTTTCTTTGTTTCTTTGTTTCTTTGTTTCTTTGTTTCTTTGTTTCTTTGTTTCTTTGTTTCTTTGTTTCTTTGTTTCTTTGTTTCTTTGTTTCTTTGTTTCTTTGTTTCTTTGTTTCTTTGTTTCTTTGTTTCTTTGTTTCTTTGTTTCTTTGTTTCTTTGTTTCTTTGTTTCTTTGTTTCTTTGTTTCTTTGTTTCTTTGTTTCTTTGTTTCTTTGTTTCTTTGTTTCTTTGTTTCTTTGTCTCTTTGTTCGATTGTTCGATTGTTCGTTTGTTCGTTTGTTCGTTTGTTCGTTTGTTCGATTGTTCGTTTGTTCGTTTGTTCGTTGGTTCGTTGGTTCGTTGGTTCGTTGGTTCGTTGGTTCGTTGGTTCGTTGGTTCGTTGGTTCGTTGGTTCGTTGGTTCGTTGGTTCGTTGGTTCGTTGGTTCGTTGGTTCGTTGGTTCGTTGGTTCGTTGGTTCGTTGGTTCGTTGGTTCGTTGGTTCGTTTGTTTCTTTGTTTCTTTGTTTCTTTGTTTTTTTCTCTTTGTTCGATTGTTCGATTGTTCGTTTGTTCGTTTGTTCGTTTGTTCGTTTGTTCGTTGGTTCGTTGGTTCGTTGGTTCGTTGGTTCGTTGGTTCGTTGGTTCGTTGGTTCGTTGGTTCGTTGGTTCGTTGGTTCGTTGGTTCGTTGGTTCGTTGGTTCGTTGGTTCGTTGGTTCGTTGGTTCGTTGGTTCGTTGGTTCGTTGGTTCGTTGGTTCGTTTGTTTCTTTGTTTCTTTGTTTCTTTGTTTCTTTGTTTCTTTGTCTCTTTGTTCGATTGTTCGATTGTGCGTTTGTTCGTTTGTTCGTTTGTTCGTTTGTTCGTTTGTTCGATTGTTCGTTTGTTCGTTTGTTCGTTGGTTCGTTGGTTCGTTGTTTCGTTGGTTCGTTGGTTCGTTGGATCGTTGGTTCGTTGGTTCGTTGGTTCGTTGGTTCGTTGGTTCGTTGGTTCGTTGGTTCGTTGGTTCGTTGGTTCGTTGGTTCGTTGGTTCGTTGGTTCGTTGGTTCGTTGGTTCGTTGGTTCGTTGGTTCGTTGGTTCGTTGGTTCGTTGGTTCGTTGGTTCGTTGGTTCGTTGGTTCGTAGGTTCGTTGGTTCGTTTGTTCGTTTGTTCGTTTGTTCGTTGGTTCGTTTGTTTCTTTATTTCTTTGTTTCTTTGTTTCTTTGTTTCTTTGTTTCCTTCTTTCTTTGTTCGTTTGTTCGTTTGTTCGTTTGTTCGTTTGTTCGTTTGTTCGTTTGTTCGTTTGTTCGTTTGTTCGTTTGTTCGTTTGTTCGCTGGTTCGTTGGTTCGTTGGTTCGTTGGTTCGTTGGTTCGTTGGTTCGTTGGTTCGTTGGTTCGTTGGTTCGCTGGTTCGTTGGTTCATTGGTTCGTTGGATCGTTGGTTCGTTGGTTCGTTGGTTCGTTGGTTCGTTGGTTCGTTGGTTCGTTGGTTCGTTGGTTCGTTGGTTCGTTTGTTTCTTTGTTTCTTTGTTTCTTTGTTTTTTTCTCTTTGTTCGATTGTTCGTTTGTTCGTTTGTTCGTTTGTTCGTTTGTTCGTTGGTTCGTTGGTTCGTTGGTTCGTTGGTTCGTTGGTTCGTTGGTTCGTTGGTTCGTTGGTTCGTTGGTTCGTTGGTTCGTTGGTTCGTTGGTTCGTTGGTTCGTTGGTTCGTTGGTTCGTTTGTTTCTTTGTTTCTTTGTTTCTTTGTTTCTTTGTCTCTTTGTTCGATTGTTCGATTGTTCGTTTGTTCGTTTGTTCGTTTGTTCGTTTGTTCGTTTGTTCGTTTGTTCGTTTGTTCGTTTGTTCGTTTGTTCGTTTGTTCGTTGGTCGTGTGTTCGTTTTTTCGTTTGTTCGTTTGTTCGTTTGTTCGTTTGTTCGTTGGTTCGATGGTTCGTTGGTTCGTTGGTTCGTTGGTTCGTTGGTTCGTTGGTTCGTTGGTTCGTTGGTTCGTTCGTTCGTTCGTTTCTTTGTTCATTCTTTCTTTGTTCGGTTGTTCGTTTGTTCGTTTGTTCGTTGGTTCGTTGGTTCGTTGGATCGTTGTTTCGTTGGTTCGCTGGTTCGTTGGTTCGTTGGTTCGTTGGTTCGTTGGTTCGTTGGTTCGTTGGTTCGTTTGTTCGTTGGTTCGTTGGTTCGTTGGTTCGTTGGTTCGTTGGTTCGTTGGTTCGTTGGTTCGTTGGTTCGTTTGTTAGTTTGTTCGTTTGTTCGCTGGTTCGTTGGTTCGTTGGTTCGTTGGTTCGTTGGTTCGTTGGTTCGTTGGTTCGTTGGTTCGTTGGTTCGTTGGTTCGTTGGTTCGTTGGTTCGTTGGTTCGTTGGTTCGTTGGTTCGTTGGTTCGTTGGTTCGTTGGTTCGTTGGTTCGTTGGTTCGTTGGTTCGTTGGTTCGTTGGTTCGTTGGTTCGTTGGTTCGTTGGTTCGTTGGTTCGTTGGTTCGTTGGTTCGTTGGTTCGTTGGTTCGTTGGTTCGTTGGTTCGTTGGTTCGTTCGTTTCTTTGTTTCTTTCTTTCTTTGTTCGGTTGTTCGTTTGTTCGTTGGTTCGTTGGTTCGTTGGCTCGTTTGTTTCTTTGTTTCTTTGTTTCTTTGTTTTTTTTCTCTTTGTTCGATTGTTCGATTGTTCGTTTGTTCGTTTGTTCGTTTGTTCGTTTGTTCGTTTGTTCGTTTGTTCGTTGGTTCGTTGGTTCGTTGGTTCGTTGGTTCGTTGGTTCGTTGGTTCGTTGGTTCGTTGGTTCGTTGGTTCGTTGGTTCGTTGGTTCGTTGGTTCGTTGGTTCGTTGGTTCGTTGGTTCGTTGGTTCGTTGGTTCGTTGGTTCGTTGGTTCGTTGGTTCGTTCGTTCGTTCGTTCGTTGCTTCGTTGGTTCGTTGGTTCGTTCGTTCGTTCGTTCGTTCGTTCGTTCGTTTCTTTGTTTCATTCTTTCTTTGTTCGGTTGTTCGTTTGTTCGTTGGTTCGTTGGTTCGTTGGATCGTTGTTTCGTTGGTTCGTTGGTTCGTTGGTTCGTTGGTTCGTTGGTTCGTTGGTTCGTTGGTTCGTTGGTTCGTTTGTTCGTTGGTTCGTTGGTTCGTTGGTTCGTTGGTTCGTTGGTTCGTTGGTTCGTTGGTTCGTTGGTTCGTTGGTTCGTTGGTTCGTTTGTTCGTTTGTTCGTTTGTTAGTTTCTTCGTTTGTTCGCTGGTTCGTTGGTTCGTTGGTTCGTTGGTTCGTTGGTTCGTTGGTTCGTTGGTTCGTTGGTTCGTTTTTTCTTTGTTTCTTTGTTTCTTTGTCTCTTTGTTCGATTGTTCGTTTGTTCGTTGGTTCGTTGGTTCGTTTGTTTCTTTGTTTCTTTGTTTCTTTGTTTTTTTCTCTTTGTTCGATTGTTCGATTGTTCGTTTGTTCGTTTGTTCGTTTGTTCGTTTGTTCGTTGGTTCGTTGGTTCGTTTTTTTCTTTGTTTCTTTGTTTCTTTGTCTCTTTGTTCGATTGTTCGTTTGTTCGTTTGTTCGTTTGTTCGTTTGTTCGTTTGTTCGTTTGTTCGTTTGTTCGTTAGTTCGTTTGTTCGTTTGTTCGATTGTTCGTTTGTTCGTTCGTTCGTTGGTTCGTTGGTTCGTTTGTTCGTTTGTTCGTTTGTTCGTTTGTTCGTTTGTTCGTTAGTTCGTTGGTTCGTTGGTTCGTTGGTTCGTTGGTTCGTTGGTTCGTTGGTTCGTTTGTTTCTTTGTTTCTTTGTTTCTTTGTTTTTTTCTCTTTGTTCGATTGTTCGATTGTTCGTTTGTTCGTTTGTTCGTTTGTTCGTTTGTTCGTTGGTTCGTTGGTTCGTTGGTTCGTTGGTTCGTTGGTTCGTTGGTTCGTTGGTTCGTTGGTTCGTTGGTTCGTTGGTTCGTTGGTTCGTTGGTTCGTTGGTTCGTTGGTTCGTTGGTTCGTTGGTTCGTTGGTTCGTTGGTTCGTTGGTTCGTTGGTTCGTTGGTTCGTTGGTTCGTTGGTTCGTTGGTTCGTTGGTTCGTTGGTTCGTTTGTTTCTTTGTTTCTTTGTTTCTTTGTCTCTTTGTTCGATTGTTCGATTGTGCGTTTGTTCGTTTGTTCGTTTGTTCGTTTGTTCGTTTGTTCGATTGTTCGTTTGTTCGTTTGTTCGTTGGTTCGTTGGTTCGTTGTTTCGTTGGTTCGTTGGTTCGTTGGATCGTTGGTTCGTTGGTTCGTTGGTTCGTTGGTTCGTTGGTTCGTTGGTTCGTTGGTTCGTTGGTTCGTTGGTTCGTTGGTTCGTTGGTTCGTTGGTTCGTTGGTTCGTTGGTTCGTTGGTTCGTAGGTTCGTTGGTTCGTTTGTTCGTTTGTTCGTTTGTTCGTTGGTTCGTTTGTTTCTTTATTTCTTTGTTTCTTTGTTTCTTTGTTTCTTTGTTTCCTTCTTTCTTTGTTCGTTTGTTCGTTTGTTCGTTTGTTCGTTTGTTCGCTGGTTCGTTGGTTCGTTGGTTCGTTGGTTCGTTGGTTCGTTGGTTCGTTGGTTCGTTGGTTCGTTGGTTCGCTGGTTCGTTGGTTCATTGGTTCGTTGGATCGTTGGTTCGTTGGTTCGTTGGTTCGTTGGTTCGTTGGTTCGTTGGTTCGTTGGTTCGTTGGTTCGTTGGTTCGTTTGTTTCTTTGTTTCTTTGTTTCTTTGTTTTTTTCTCTTTGTTCGATTGTTCGTTTGTTCGTTTGTTCGTTTGTTCGTTTGTTCGTTGGTTCGTTGGTTCGTTGGTTCGTTGGTTCGTTGGTTCGTTGGTTCGTTGGTTCGTTGGTTCGTTGGTTCGTTGGTTCGTTGGTTCGTTGGTTCGTTGGTTCGTTGGTTCGTTGGTTCGTTTGTTTCTTTGTTTCTTTGTTTCTTTGTTTCTTTGTCTCTTTGTTCGATTGTTCGATTGTTCGTTTGTTCGTTTGTTCGTTTGTTCGTTTGTTCGTTTGTTCGTTTGTTCGTTTGTTCGTTTGTTCGTTTGTTCGTTTGTTCGTTTGTTCGTTTGTTCGTTGGTCGTGTGTTCGTTTTTTCGTTTGTTCGTTTGTTCGTTTGTTCGTTTGTTCGTTGGTTCGATGGTTCGTTGGTTCGTTGGTTCGTTGGTTCGTTGGTTCGTTGGTTCGTTGGTTCGTTGGTTCGTTCGTTCGTTCGTTTCTTTGTTTCATTCTTTCTTTGTTCGGTTGTTCGTTTGTTCGTTTGTTCGTTGGTTCGTTGGTTCGTTGGATCGTTGTTTCGTTGGTTCGCTGGTTCGTTGGTTCGTTGGTTCGTTGGTTCGTTGGTTCGTTGGTTCGTTGGTTCGTTTGTTCGTTGGTTCGTTGGTTCGTTGGTTCGTTGGTTCGTTGGTTCGTTGGTTCGTTGGTTCGTTGGTTCGTTGGTTCGTTTGTTAGTTTGTTCGTTTGTTCGCTGGTTCGTTGGTTCGTTGGTTCGTTGGTTCGTTGGTTCGTTGGTTCGTTCGTTTCTTTGTTTCTTTCTTTCTTTGTTCGGTTGTTCGTTTGTTCGTTGGTTCGTTGGTTCGTTGGCTCGTTTGTTTCTTTGTTTCTTTGTTTCTTTGTTTTTTTTCTCTTTGTTCGATTGTTCGATTGTTCGTTTGTTCGTTTGTTCGTTTGTTCGTTTGTTCGTTTGTTCGTTTGTTCGTTGGTTCGTTGGTTCGTTGGTTCGTTGGTTCGTTGGTTCGTTGGTTCGTTGGTTCGTTGGTTCGTTGGTTCGTTGGTTCGTTGGTTCGTTGGTTCGTTGGTTCGTTGGTTCGTTGGTTCGTTGGTTCGTTGGTTCGTTGGTTCGTTGGTTCGTTGGTTCGTTGGTTCGTTCGTTCGTTCGTTCGTTGGTTCGTTGGTTCGTTGGTTCGTTGGTTCGTTGGTTCGTTTTTTTCTTTGTTTCTTTGTTTCTTTGTCTCTTTGTTCGATTGTTCGTTTGTTCGTTTGTTCGTTTGTTCGTTTGTTCGTTTGTTCGTTTGTTCGTTTGTTCGTTAGTTCGTTTGTTCGTTTGTTCGATTGTTCGTTTGTTCGTTCGTTCGTTGGTTCGTTGGTTCGTTTGTTCGTTTGTTCGTTTGTTCGTTAGTTCGTTGGTTCGTTGGTTCGTTGGTTCGTTGGTTCGTTGGTTCGTTGGTTCGTTTGTTTCTTTGTTTCTTTGTTTCTTTGTTTTTTTCTCTTTGTTCGATTGTTCGATTGTTCGTTTGTTCGTTTGTTCGTTTGTTCGTTTGTTCGTTGGTTCGTTGGTTCGTTGGTTCGTTGGTTCGTTGGTTCGTTGGTTCGTTGGTTCGTTGGTTCGTTGGTTCGTTGGTTCGTTGGTTCGTTGGTTCGTTGGTTCGTTGGTTCGTTGGTTCGTTGGTTCGTTGGTTCGTTGGTTCGTTGGTTCGTTGGTTCGTTGGTTCGTTGGTTCGTTGGTTCGTTGGTTCGTTTGTTTCTTTGTTTCTTTGTTTCTTTGTTTCTTTGTCTCTTTGTTCGATTGTTCGATTGTGCGTTTGTTCGTTTGTTCGTTTGTTCGTTTGTTCGTTTGTTCGTTTGTTCGATTGTTCGTTTGTTCGTTTGTTCGTTTGTTCGTTGGTTCGTTGGTTCGTTGTTTCGTTGGTTCGTTGGTTCGTTGGATCGTTGGTTCGTTGGTTCGTTGGTTCGTTGGTTCGTTGGTTCGTTGGTTCGTTGGTTCGTTGGTTCGTTGGTTCGTTGGTTCGTTGGTTCGTTGGTTCGTTGGTTCGTTGGTTCGTAGGTTCGTTGGTTCGTTTGTTCGTTTGTTCGTTTGTTCGTTGGTTCGTTTGTTTCTTTATTTCTTTGTTTCTTTGTTTCTTTGTTTCTTTGTTTCCTTCTTTCTTTGTTCGTTTGTTCGTTTGTTCGTTTGTTCGTTTGTTCGTTTGTTCGTTTGTTCGCTGGTTCGTTGGTTCGTTGGTTCGTTGGTTCGTTGGTTCGTTGGTTCGTTGGTTCGTTGGTTCGTTGGTTCGCTGGTTCGTTGGTTCATTGGTTCGTTGGATCGTTGGTTCGTTGGTTCGTTGGTTCGTTGGTTCGTTGGTTCGTTGGTTCGTTGGTTCGTTGGTTCGTTGGTTCGTTTGTTTCTTTGTTTCTTTGTTTCTTTGTTTTTTTCTCTTTGTTCGATTGTTCGTTTGTTCGTTTGTTCGTTTGTTCGTTTGTTCGTTGGTTCGTTGGTTCGTTGGTTCGTTGGTTCGTTGGTTCGTTGGTTCGTTGGTTCGTTGGTTCGTTGGTTCGTTGGTTCGTTGGTTCGTTGGTTCGTTGGTTCGTTGGTTCGTTGGTTCGTTGGTTCGTTGGTTCGTTGGTTCGTTTGTTTCTTTGTTTCTTTGTTTCTTTGTTTCTTTGTCTCTTTGTTCGATTGTTCGATTGTTCGTTTGTTCGTTTGTTCGTTTGTTCGTTTGTTCGTTTGTTCGTTTGTTCGTTTGTTCGTTTGTTCGTTTGTTCGTTTGTTCGTTTGTTCGTTGGTCGTGTGTTCGTTTTTTCGTTTGTTCGTTTGTTCGTTTGTTCGTTTGTTCGTTGGTTCGATGGTTCGTTGGTTCGTTGGTTCGTTGGTTCGTTGGTTCGTTGGTTCGTTGGTTCGTTGGTTCGTTCGTTCGTTCGTTTCTTTGTTTCATTCTTTCTTTGTTCGGTTGTTCGTTTGTTCGTTTGTTCGTTTGTTCGTTGGTTCGTTGGTTCGTTGGATCGTTGTTTCGTTGGTTCGCTGGTTCGTTGGTTCGTTGGTTCGTTGGTTCGTTGGTTCGTTGGTTCGTTGGTTCGTTTGTTCGTTGGTTCGTTGGTTCGTTGGTTCGTTGGTTCGTTGGTTCGTTGGTTCGTTGGTTCGTTGGTTCGTTTGTTAGTTTGTTCGTTTGTTCGCTGGTTCGTTGGTTCGTTGGTTCGTTGGTTCGTTGGTTCGTTGGTTCGTTGGTTCGCTGGTTCGTTGGTTCGTTGGTTCGTTGGTTCGTTGGTTCGTTGGTTCGTTGGTTCGTTTGTTCGTTGGTTCGTTGGTTCGTTGGTTCGTTGGTTCGTTGGTTCGTTGGTTCGTTGGTTCGTTGGTTCGTTGGTTCGTTGGTTCGTTGGTTCGTTGGTTCGTTGGTTCGTTGGTTCGTTGGTTCGTTGGTTCGTTGGTTCGTTGGTTCGTTGGTTCGTTGGTTCGTTCGTTCGTTCGTTCGTTGCTTCGTTGGTTCGTTGGTTCGTTCGTTCGTTCGTTCGTTCGTTCGTTCGTTTCTTTGTTTCATTCTTTCTTTGTTCGGTTGTTCGTTTGTTCGTTTGTTCGTTGGTTCGTTGGTTCGTTGGATCGTTGTTTCGTTGGTTCGTTGGTTCGTTGGTTCGTTGGTTCGTTGGTTCGTTGGTTCGTTGGTTCGTTGGTTCGTTTGTTCGTTGGTTCGTTGGTTCGTTGGTTCGTTGGTTCGTTGGTTCGTTGGTTCGTTGGTTCGTTGGTTCGTTGGTTCGTTGGTTCGTTGGTTCGTTTGTTCGTTTGTTCGTTTGTTAGTTTCTTCGTTTGTTCGCTGGTTCGTTGGTTCGTTGGTTCGTTGGTTCGTTGGTTCGTTGGTTCGTTGGTTCGTTTTTTCTTTGTTTCTTTGTTTCTTTGTCTCTTTGTTCGATTGTTCGTTTGTTCGTTGGTTCGTTGGTTCGTTTGTTTCTTTGTTTCTTTGTTTCTTTGTTTTTTTCTCTTTGTTCGATTGTTCGATTGTTCGTTTGTTCGTTTGTTCGTTTGTTCGTTTGTTCGTTGGTTCGTTGGTTCGTTTTTTTCTTTGTTTCTTTGTTTCTTTGTCTCTTTGTTCGATTGTTCGTTTGTTCGTTTGTTCGTTTGTTCGTTTGTTCGTTTGTTCGTTTGTTCGTTTGTTCGTTAGTTCGTTTGTTCGTTTGTTCGATTGTTCGTTTGTTCGTTCGTTCGTTGGTTCGTTGGTTCGTTTGTTCGTTTGTTCGTTTGTTCGTTTGTTCGTTTGTTCGTTAGTTCGTTGGTTCGTTGGTTCGTTGGTTCGTTGGTTCGTTGGTTCGTTGGTTCGTTTGTTTCTTTGTTTCTTTGTTTCTTTGTTTTTTTCTCTTTGTTCGATTGTTCGATTGTTCGTTTGTTCGTTTGTTCGTTTGTTCGTTTGTTCGTTGGTTCGTTGGTTCGTTGGTTCGTTGGTTCGTTGGTTCGTTGGTTCGTTGGTTCGTTGGTTCGTTGGTTCGTTGGTTCGTTGGTTCGTTGGTTCGTTGGTTCGTTGGTTCGTTGGTTCGTTGGTTCGTTGGTTCGTTGGTTCGTTGGTTCGTTGGTTCGTTGGTTCGTTGGTTCGTTGGTTCGTTGGTTCGTTGGTTCGTTGGTTCGTTGGTTCGTTTGTTTCTTTGTTTCTTTGTTTCTTTGTCTCTTTGTTCGATTGTTCGATTGTGCGTTTGTTCGTTTGTTCGTTTGTTCGTTTGTTCGTTTGTTCGATTGTTCGTTTGTTCGTTTGTTCGTTGGTTCGTTGGTTCGTTGTTTCGTTGGTTCGTTGGTTCGTTGGATCGTTGGTTCGTTGGTTCGTTGGTTCGTTGGTTCGTTGGTTCGTTGGTTCGTTGGTTCGTTGGTTCGTTGGTTCGTTGGTTCGTTGGTTCGTTGGTTCGTTGGTTCGTTGGTTCGTAGGTTCGTTGGTTCGTTTGTTCGTTTGTTCGTTTGTTCGTTGGTTCGTTTGTTTCTTTATTTCTTTGTTTCTTTGTTTCTTTGTTTCTTTGTTTCTTTGTTTCCTTCTTTCTTTGTTCGTTTGTTCGTTTGTTCGTTTGTTCGTTTGTTCGTTTGTTCGTTTGTTCGCTGGTTCGTTGGTTCGTTGGTTCGTTGGTTCGTTGGTTCGTTGGTTCGTTGGTTCGTTGGTTCGTTGGTTCGCTGGTTCGTTGGTTCATTGGTTCGTTGGATCGTTGGTTCGTTGGTTCGTTGGTTCGTTGGTTCGTTGGTTCGTTGGTTCGTTGGTTCGTTGGTTCGTTGGTTCGTTGGTTCGTTGGTTCGTTTGTTTCTTTGTTTCTTTGTTTCTTTGTTTTTTTCTCTTTGTTCGATTGTTCGTTTGTTCGTTTGTTCGTTTGTTCGTTTGTTCGTTGGTTCGTTGGTTCGTTGGTTCGTTGGTTCGTTGGTTCGTTGGTTCGTTGGTTCGTTGGTTCGTTGGTTCGTTGGTTCGTTGGTTCGTTGGTTCGTTGGTTCGTTGGTTCGTTGGTTCGTTGGTTCGTTTGTTTCTTTGTTTCTTTGTTTCTTTGTTTCTTTGTCTCTTTGTTCGATTGTTCGATTGTTCGTTTGTTCGTTTGTTCGTTTGTTCGTTTGTTCGTTTGTTCGTTTGTTCGTTTGTTCGTTTGTTCGTTTGTTCGTTTGTTCGTTTGTTCGTTTGTTCGTTGGTCGTGTGTTCGTTTTTTCGTTTGTTCGTTTGTTCGTTTGTTCGTTTGTTCGTTGGTTCGATGGTTCGTTGGTTCGTTGGTTCGTTGGTTCGTTGGTTCGTTGGTTCGTTGGTTCGTTGGTTCGTTCGTTCGTTCGTTTCTTTGTTTCATTCTTTCTTTGTTCGGTTGTTCCTTTGTTCGTTTGTTCGTTGGTTCGTTGGTTCGTTGGATCGTTGTTTCGTTGGTTCGCTGGTTCGTTGGTTCGTTGGTTCGTTGGTTCGTTGGTTCGTTGGTTCGTTGGTTCGTTTGTTCGTTGGTTCGTTGGTTCGTTGGTTCGTTGGTTCGTTGGTTCGTTGGTTCGTTGGTTCGTTGGTTCGTTTGTTAGTTTGTTCGTTTGTTCGCTGGTTCGTTGGTTCGTTGGTTCGTTGGTTCGTTGGTTCGTTGGTTCGTTCGTTTCTTTGTTTCTTTCTTTCTTTGTTCGGTTGTTCGTTTGTTCGTTGGTTCGTTGGTTCGTTGGCTCGTTTGTTTCTTTGTTTCTTTGTTTCTTTGTTTTTTTTCTCTTTGTTCGATTGTTCGATTGTTCGTTTGTTCGTTTGTTCGTTTGTTCGTTTGTTCGTTTGTTCGTTTGTTCGTTGGTTCGTTGGTTCGTTGGTTCGTTGGTTCGTTGGTTCGTTGGTTCGTTGGTTCGTTGGTTCGTTGGTTCGTTGGTTCGTTGGTTCGTTGGTTCGTTGGTTCGTTGGTTCGTTGGTTCGTTGGTTCGTTGGTTCGTTGGTTCGTTGGTTCGTTGGTTCGTTCGTTCGTTCGTTCGTTGGTTCGTTGGTTCGTTGGTTCGTTGGTTCGTTGGTTCGTTTTTTTCTTTGTTTCTTTGTTTCTTTGTCTCTTTGTTCGATTGTTCGTTTGTTCGTTTGTTCGTTTGTTCGTTTGTTCGTTTGTTCGTTTGTTCGTTTGTTCGTTAGTTCGTTTGTTCGTTTGTTCGATTGTTCGTTTGTTCGTTCGTTCGTTGGTTCGTTGGTTCGTTTGTTCGTTTGTTCGTTTGTTCGTTAGTTCGTTGGTTCGTTGGTTCGTTGGTTCGTTGGTTCGTTGGTTCGTTGGTTCGTTTGTTTCTTTGTTTCTTTGTTTCTTTGTTTTTTTCTCTTTGTTCGATTGTTCGATTGTTCGTTTGTTCGTTTGTTCGTTTGTTCGTTTGTTCGTTGGTTCGTTGGTTCGTTGGTTCGTTGGTTCGTTGGTTCGTTGGTTCGTTGGTTCGTTGGTTCGTTGGTTCGTTGGTTCGTTGGTTCGTTGGTTCGTTGGTTCGTTGGTTCGTTGGTTCGTTGGTTCGTTGGTTCGTTGGTTCGTTGGTTCGTTGGTTCGTTTGTTTCTTTGTTTCTTTGTTTCTTTGTTTCTTTGTCTCTTTGTTCGATTGTTCGATTGTGCGTTTGTTCGTTTGTTCGTTTGTTCGTTTGTTCGTTTGTTCGTTTGTTCGATTGTTCGTTTGTTCGTTTGTTCGTTGGTTCGTTGGTTCGTTGTTTCGTTGGTTCGTTGGTTCGTTGGATCGTTGGTTCGTTGGTTCGTTGGTTCGTTGGTTCGTTGGTTCGTTGGTTCGTTGGTTCGTTGGTTCGTTGGTTCGTTGGTTCGTTGGTTCGTTGGTTCGTTGGTTCGTTGGTTCGTAGGTTCGTTGGTTCGTTTGTTCGTTTGTTCGTTTGTTCGTTGGTTCGTTTGTTTCTTTATTTCTTTGTTTCTTTGTTTCTTTGTTTCTTTGTTTCCTTCTTTCTTTGTTCGTTTGTTCGTTTGTTCGTTTGTTCGTTTGTTCGTTTGTTCGTTTGTTCGCTGGTTCGTTGGTTCGTTGGTTCGTTGGTTCGTTGGTTCGTTGGTTCGTTGGTTCGTTGGTTCGTTGGTTCGCTGGTTCGTTGGTTCATTGGTTCGTTGGATCGTTGGTTCGTTGGTTCGTTGGTTCGTTGGTTCGTTGGTTCGTTGGTTCGTTGGTTCGTTGGTTCGTTGGTTCGTTTGTTTCTTTGTTTCTTTGTTTCTTTGTTTTTTTCTCTTTGTTCGATTGTTCGTTTGTTCGTTTGTTCGTTTGTTCGTTTGTTCGTTGGTTCGTTGGTTCGTTGGTTCGTTGGTTCGTTGGTTCGTTGGTTCGTTGGTTCGTTGGTTCGTTGGTTCGTTGGTTCGTTGGTTCGTTGGTTCGTTGGTTCGTTGGTTCGTTGGTTCGTTGGTTCGTTGGTTCGTTTGTTTCTTTGTTTCTTTGTTTCTTTGTTTCTTTGTCTCTTTGTTCGATTGTTCGATTGTTCGTTTGTTCGTTTGTTCGTTTGTTCGTTTGTTCGTTTGTTCGTTTGTTCGTTTGTTCGTTTGTTCGTTTGTTCGTTGGTCGTGTGTTCGTTTTTTCGTTTGTTCGTTTGTTCGTTTGTTCGTTTGTTCGTTGGTTCGATGGTTCGTTGTTCGTTGGTTCGTTGGTTCGTTGGTTCGTTGGTTCGTTGGTTCGTTGGTTCGTTGTTCGTTGGTTCGTTGGTTCGTTGG
>NW_027486791.1:0-20019 GCF_050908995.1 Andrena cerasifolii | reverse complement strand
TCGTTGGTTCGTTGGTTCGTTTGTTTCTTTGTTTCTTTCTTTCTTTGTTCGTTGGTTCGTTGGTTCGTTGGTTCGTTGGTTGGTTGGTTCGTTGGTTCGTTGGTTCGTTGGTTCGTTTGTTTCTTTGTTTCTTTCTTTCTTTCTTTGTTCGTTTGTTCGTTTGTTCGTTTGTTCGTTTGCTCGTTTGTTCGTTTGTTCGCTGGTTCGTTGGTTCGTTGGTTCGTTGGTTCGTTGGTTCGTTGGTTCGTTGGTTCGTTGGTTCGTTGGTTCGTTGGTTCGTTGGTTCGTTGGTTCGTTTGTTTCTTTCTTTCTTTGTTCCTTTGTTCGCTGGTTCGTTCGTTCGTTGGTTCGTTGGTTCGTTGGTTCGTTGGTTCGTTTGTTTCTTTGTTTCTTTCTTTCTTTGTTCGTTTGTTCGTTTGTTCGTTTGTTCGTTTGTTCGCTGGTTCGTTGGTTCGTTGGTTCGTTGGTTCGTTGGTTCTTTGGATCGTTAGTTCGTTGGTTCGTTGGTTCGTTGGGTCGTTGGTTCGTTTGTTCGTTGGTTCGTTGGTTCGTTGGTTCGTTGGTTCGTTGTTTCGTTGGTTCGTTGGTTCGTTGGTTCGTTTGTTTCTTTGTTTGTTTCTTTCTTTGTTCGTTTGTTCGTTTGTTCGTTTGTTCGTTGGTTCGTTGGTTCGTTTGTTCGATTGTTCGTTTGTTCGTTTGTTCGTTTGTTCGTTTGTTCGTTGGTTCGTTGGTTCGTTTGTTCGTTTGTTCGTAAGTTCGTTTGTTCGTTTGTTCGCTGGTTCGTTGGTTCGTTGGTTCGTTGGATCGTTGGTTCGTTGTTTCGTTGGTTCGTTTGTTCGCTGGTTCGTTGGTTCGTTGGTTCGTTGGTTCGTTGATTCGTTGGTTCGTTGGTTCGCTGGTTCGTTGGTTCGTTGGTTCGTTGGTTCGTTGATTCGTTGGTTCGTTGGTTCGTTGGTTCGTTGGTTCGTTGGTTCGTTGGTTCGTTGGTTCGTTGGTTCGTTGGTTCGTTGGTTCGTTGGTTCGTTTGTTTCTTTGTTTCTTTCTTTCTTTGTTCGTTTGTTCGTTTGTTCGCTGGTTCGTTGGTTCGTTGGTTCGTTGGTTCGTTGGTTCGTTGGTTCGTTGGTTCGTTGGTTCGTTGGTTCGTTGGTTCGTTGGTTCGTTGGTTCGTTGGTTCGTTGGTTCGTTGGTTCGTTGGTTCGTTGGTTCGTTGGTTCGTTGGTTCGTCGGTTCGTTGGTTCGTTGGTTCGTTGGTTCGTTGGATCGTTGGTTCGTTGGTTCATTGGTTCGTTGATTCGTTGGCTCGTTGGTTCGTTGGTTCGTTTGTTTCTTTGTTTGTTTCTTTCTTTGTTCGTTGGTTCGTTGGTTGGTTGGTTCGTTGGTTCGTTGGTTCGTTGATTCGTTGGTTCGTTGGTTCGTTGGTTCGTTGGTTCGTTGGTTCGTTGGTTCGTTGGTTCGTTGGTTCGTTGGTTCGTTGGTTCGTTTGTTTCTTTGTTTCTTTCTTTCTTTGTTCGTTTGTTCGTTTGTTCGCTGGTTCGTTGGTTCGTTGGTTCGTTGGTTCGTTGGTTCGTTGGTTCGTTGGTTCGTTGGTTCGTTGGTTCGTTGGTTCGTTGGTTCGTTGGTTCGTTGGTTCGTTGGTTCGTTGGTTCGTTGGTTCGTTGGTTCGTTGGTTCGTCGGTTCGTTGGTTCGTTGGTTCGTTGGTTCGTTGGATCGTTGGTTCGTTGGTTCATTGGTTCGTTGGTTCGTTGGCTCGTTGGTTCGTTGTTTCGTTTGTTTCTTTGTTTGTTTCTTTCTTTGTTCGTTGGTTCGTTGGTTCGTTGGTTCGTTGGTTCGTTGGTTCGTTGGTTCGTTGGTTCGTTGGTTCGTTGGTTCGTTGGTTCGTTGGTTCGTTGGTTCGTTGGTTCGTTGGTTCGTTGGTTCGTTTGTTTCTTTGTTTCCTTCTTTCTTTGTTCGTTTGTTCGTTTGTTCGTTTGTTCGTTTGTTCGTTTGTTCGTTTGTTCGTTTGTTCGATTGTTCGCTTGTTCGTTGGTTCGTTGGTTCGTTGGTTCGTTGGTTCGTTGGTTCGTTGGTTCGTTGGTTCGTTGGTTCGTTGGTTCGTTGATTCGTTGGTTCGTTGGTTCGTTGGTTCGTTGGTTCGTTGGTTCGTTGGTTCGTTGGTTCGTTGGTTCGTTGGATCGTTGGTTCGTTGGATCGTTGGTTCGTTGGTTCGTTTGTTCGATTGTTCGTTTGTTCGTTGGTTCGTTGGTTCGTTGGTTCGTTGGTTCGTTGGTTCGTTGGATCGTTGGTTCGTTGGTTCGTTGGTTCGTTGGTTCGTTGGCTCGTTGGTTCGTTGGTTCGTTTGTTTCTTTGTTTCTTTCTTTCTTTGTTCGTTGGTTCGTTGGTTCGTTGGTTCGTTGGTTCGTTGGTTCGTTGGTTCGTTGGTTCGTTGGTTCGTTGGTTCGTTGGTTCGTTGGTTCGTTGGTTCGTTGGTTCGTTGGTTCGTTTGTTTCTTTGTTTCTTTCTTTCTTTCTTTGTTCGTTTGTTCGTTTGTTCGTTTGTTCGTTTGCTCGTTTGTTCGTTTGTTCGCTGGTTCGTTGGTTCGTTGGTTCGTTGGTTCGTTGGTTCGTTGGTTCGTTGGTTCGTTGGTTCGTTGGTTCGTTGGTTCGTTGGTTCGTTGGTTCGTTGGTTCGTTTGTTTCTTTCTTTCTTTGTTCCTTTGTTCGCTGGTTCGTTGGTTCGTTGGTTCGTTGGTTCGTTGGTTCGTTGGTTCGTTTGTTTCTTTGTTTCTTTCTTTCTTTGTTCGTTTGTTCGTTTGTTCGTTTGTTCGTTTGTTCGCTGGTTCGTTGGTTCGTTGGTTCGTTGGTTCGTTGGTTCTTTGGATCGTTAGTTCGTTGGTTCGTTGGTTCGTTGGGTCGTTGGTTCGTTTGTTCGTTGGTTCGTTGGTTCGTTGGTTCGTTGGTTCGTTGTTTCGTTGGTTCGTTGGTTCGTTGGTTCGTTTGTTTCTTTGTTTGTTTCTTTCTTTGTTCGTTTGTTCGTTTGTTCGTTTGTTCGTTGGTTCGTTGGTTCGTTTGTTCGATTGTTCGTTTGTTCGTTTGTTCGTTTGTTCGTTTGTTCGTTGGTTCGTTGGTTCGTTTGTTCGTTTGTTCGTAAGTTCGTTTGTTCGTTTGTTCGCTGGTTCGTTGGTTCGTTGGTTCGTTGGATCGTTGGTTCGTTGTTTCGTTGGTTCGTTGGTTCGTTGGTTCGTTGGTTCGTTGGTTCGTTGGTTCGTTGGTTCGTTGGTTCGTTGATTCGTTGGTTCGTTGGTTCGTTGGTTCGTTGGTTCGTTGGTTCGTTGGTTCGTTGGTTCGTTGGTTCGTAGGTTCGTTGGTTCGTTGGTTCGTTGGTTCGTTGGTTCGTTGGTTCGTTGGTTCGTTGGTTCGTTGGTTCGTTGGTTCGTTGGTTCGTTGGTTCGTTGGTTCGTTGGTTCGTTGGTTCGTTGGTTCGTTGGTTCGTTTGTTCGCTGGTTCGTTGGTTCGTTGGTTCGTTGGTTCGTTGGTTCGTTGGTTCGTTGGTTCGTTGGTTCGTTGGTTCGTTGGTTCGTTGGTTCGTTTGTTTCTTTGTTTCTTTCTTTCTTTGTTCGTTTGTTCGTTTGTTCGTTTGTTCGATTGTTCGCTTGTTCGTTGGTTCGTTGGTTCGTTGGTTCGTTGGTTCGTTGGTTCGTTGGTTCGTTGGTTCGTTGATTCGTTGGTTCGTTGGTTCGTTGGTTCGTTGGTTCGTTGGTTCGTTGGTGCGTTGGTTCGTTGGTTCGTTGGATCGTTGGTTCGTTGGTTCGTTTGTTCGATTGTTCGTTTGTTCGTTTGTTCGTTGGTTCGTTGGTTCGTTGGTTCGTTGGTTCGTTGGTTCGTTGGATCGTTGGTTCGTTGGTTCGTTGGTTCGTTGGTTCGTTGGCTCGTTGGTTCGTTGGTTCGTTTGTTTCTTTGTTTCTTTCTTTCTTTGTTCGTTGGTTCGTTGGTTCGTTGGTTCGTTGGTTCGTTGGTTCGTTGGTTCGTTGGTTCGTTGGTTCGTTGGTTCGTTGGTTCGTTGGTTCGTTGGTTCGTTGGTTCGTTGGTTCGTTGGTTCGTTGGTTCGTTGGTTCGTTGGTTCGTTGGTTCGTTGATTCGTTGGTTCGTTGGTTCGTTGGTTCGTTGGTTCGTTGGTTCGTTGGTTCGTTGGTTCGTTGGTTCGTAGGTTCGTTGGTTCGTTGGTTCGTTGGTTCGTTGGTTCGTTGGTTCGTTGGTTCGTTGGTTCGTTGGTTCGTTGGTTCGTTGGTTCGTTGGTTCGTTGGTTCGTTGGTTCGTTGGTTCGTTTGTTTCTTTGTTTCTTTCTTTCTTTGTTCGTTTGTTCGTTTGCTCGTTTGTTCGTTTGTTCGCTGGTTCGTTGGTTCGTTAGTTCGTTGGTTCGTTGGTTCGTTGGTTCGTTGGTTCGTTGGTTCGTTGGTTCGTTGGTTCGTTGGTTCGTTGGTTCGTTGGTTCGTTTGTTTCTTTGTTTCTTTCTTTCTTTGTTCGTTTGTTCGTTGGTTCGTTGGTTCGTTGGATCGTTTGTTCGTTTGTTCGTTTGTTCGTTTGTTCGTTTGTTCGTTTGTTCGCTGGTTCGTTGGTTCGTTGGTTCGTTGGTTCGTTGATTCGTTGGTTCGTTGGTTCGTTGGTTCGTTGGTTCGTTGGTTCGTTGGTTCGTTGGTTCGTTGGTTCGTTGGTTCGTTGGTTCGTTTGTTTCTTTGTTTCTTTCTTTCTTTGTTCGTTTGTTCGTTTGTTCGCTGGTTCGTTGGTTCGTTGGTTCGTTGGTTCGTTGGTTCGTTGGTTCGTTGGTTCGTTGGTTCGTTGGTTCGTTGGTTCGTTGGTTCGTTGGTTCGTTGGTTCGTTGGTTCGTTGGTTCGTTGGTTCGTTGGTTCGTTGGTTCGTCGGTTCGTTGGTTCGTTGGTTCGTTGGTTCGTTGGATCGTTGGTTCGTTGGTTCATTGGTTCGTTGATTCGTTGGCTCGTTGGTTCGTTGGTTCGTTTGTTTCTTTGTTTGTTTCTTTCTTTGTTCGTTGGTTCGTTGGTTGGTTGGTTCGTTGGTTCGTTGGTTCGTTGATTCGTTGGTTCGTTGGTTCGTTGGTTCGTTGGTTCGTTGGTTCGTTGGTTCGTTGGTTCGTTGGTTCGTTGGTTCGTTGGTTCGTTTGTTTCTTTGTTTCTTTCTTTCTTTGTTCGTTTGTTCGTTTGTTCGCTGGTTCGTTGGTTCGTTGGTTCGTTGGTTCGTTGGTTCGTTGGTTCGTTGGTTCGTTGGTTCGTTGGTTCGTTGGTTCGTTGGTTCGTTGGTTCGTTGGTTCGTTGGTTCGTTGGTTCGTTGGTTCGTTGGTTCGTTGGTTCGTTGGTTCGTTGGTTCGTCGGTTCGTTGGTTCGTTGGTTCGTTGGTTCGTTGGATCGTTGGTTCGTTGGTTCATTGGTTCGTTGGTTCGTTGGCTCGTTGGTTCGTTGTTTCGTTTGTTTCTTTGTTTGTTTCTTTCTTTGTTCGTTGGTTCGTTGGTTCGTTCGTTCGTTGGTTCGTTGGTTCGTTGGTTCGTTGGTTCGTTGGTTCGTTGGTTCGTTGGTTCGTTGGTTCGTTGGTTCGTTGGTTCGTTGGTTCGTTGGTTCGTTGGTTCGTTTGTTTCTTTGTTTCCTTCTTTCTTTGTTCGTTTGTTCGTTTGTTCGTTTGTTCGTTTGTTCGTTTGTTCGTTTGTTCGATTGTTCGCTTGTTCGTTGGTTCGTTGGTTCGTTGGTTCGTTGGTTCGTTGGTTCGTTGGTTCGTTGGTTCGTTGGTTCGTTGGTTCGTTGGTTCGTTGGTTCGTTGGTTCGTTGGTTCGTTTGTTTCTTTGTTTCTTTCTTTCTTTGTTCGTTTGTTCGTTTGCTCGTTTGTTCGTTTGTTCGCTGGTTCGTTGGTTCGTTAGTTCGTTGGTTCGTTGGTTCGTTGGTTCGTTGGTTCGTTGGTTCGTTGGTTCGTTGGTTCGTTGGTTCGTTGGTTCGTTGGTTCGTTTGTTTCTTTGTTTCTTTCTTTCTTTGTTCGTTTGTTCGTTGGTTCGTTGGTTCGTTGGATCGTTTGTTCGTTTGTTCGTTTGTTCGTTTGTTCGTTTGTTCGTTTGTTCGCTGGTTCGTTGGTTCGTTGGTTCGTTGGTTCGTTGATTCGTTGGTTCGTTGGTTCGTTGGTTCGTTGGTTCGTTGGTTCGTTGGTTCGTTGGTTCGTTGGTTCGTTGGTTCGTTGGTTCGTTGGTTCGTTTGTTTCTTTGTTTCTTTCTTTCTTTGTTCGTTTGTTCGTTTGTTCGCTGGTTCGTTGGTTCGTTGGTTCGTTGGTTCGTTGGTTCGTTGGTTCGTTGGTTCGTTGGTTCGTTGGTTCGTTGGTTCGTTGGTTCGTTGGTTCGTTGGTTCGTTGGTTCGTTGGTTCGTTGGTTCGTTGGTTCGTTGGTTCGTTGGTTCGTCGGTTCGTTGGTTCGTTGGTTCGTTGGTTCGTTGGATCGTTGGTTCGTTGGTTCATTGGTTCGTTGATTCGTTGGCTCGTTGGTTCGTTGGTTCGTTTGTTTCTTTGTTTGTTTCTTTCTTTGTTCGTTGGTTCGTTGGTTGGTTGGTTCGTTGGTTCGTTGGTTCGTTGATTCGTTGGTTCGTTGGTTCGTTGGTTCGTTGGTTCGTTGGTTCGTTGGTTCGTTGGTTCGTTGGTTCGTTGGTTCGTTGGTTCGTTTGTTTCTTTGTTTCTTTCTTTCTTTGTTCGTTTGTTCGTTTGTTCGCTGGTTCGTTGGTTCGTTGGTTCGTTGGTTCGTTGGTTCGTTGGTTCGTTGGTTCGTTGGTTCGTTGGTTCGTTGGTTCGTTGGTTCGTTGGTTCGTTGGTTCGTTGGTTCGTTGGTTCGTTGGTTCGTTGGTTCGTTGGTTCGTTGGTTCGTCGGTTCGTTGGTTCGTTGGTTCGTTGGTTCGTTGGATCGTTGGTTCGTTGGTTCATTGGTTCGTTGGTTCGTTGGCTCGTTGGTTCGTTGTTTCGTTTGTTTCTTTGTTTGTTTCTTTCTTTGTTCGTTGGTTCGTTGGTTCGTTCGTTCGTTGGTTCGTTGGTTCGTTGGTTCGTTGGTTCGTTGGTTCGTTGGTTCGTTGGTTCGTTGGTTCGTTTGTTTCTTTGTTTCCTTCTTTCTTTGTTCGTTTGTTCGTTTGTTCGTTTGTTCGTTTGTTCGATTGTTCGCTTGTTCGTTGGTTCGTTGGTTCGTTGGTTCGTTGGTTCGTTGGTTCGTTGGTTCGTTGGTTCGTTGGTTCGTTGATTCGTTGGTTCGTTGGTTCGTTGGTTCGTTGGTTCGTTGGTTCGTTGGTTCGTTGGTTCGTTGGTTCGTTGGATCGTTGGTTCGTTGGTTCGTTTGTTCGATTGTTCGTTTGTTCGTTGGTTCGTTGGTTCGTTGGTTCGTTGGTTCGTTGGTTCGTTGGATCGTTGGTTCGTTGGTTCGTTGGTTCGTTGGTTCGTTGGCTCGTTGGTTCGTTGGTTCGTTGGATCGTTGGTTCGTTGGTTCGTTGGTTCGTTGGTTCGTTGGCTCGTTGGTTCGTTGGTTCGTTTGTTTCTTTGTTTCTTTCTTTCTTTGTTCGTTGGTTCGTTGGTTCGTTGGTTCGTTGGTTGGTTGGTTCGTTGGTTCGTTGGTTCGTTGGTTCGTTTGTTTCTTTGTTTCTTTCTTTCTTTCTTTGTTCGTTTGTTCGTTTGTTCGTTTGTTCGTTTGCTCGTTTGTTCGTTTGTTCGCTGGTTCGTTGGTTCGTTGGTTCGTTGGTTCGTTGGTTCGTTGGTTCGTTGGTTCGTTGGTTCGTTGGTTCGTTGGTTCGTTGGTTCGTTGGTTCGTTTGTTTCTTTCTTTCTTTGTTCCTTTGTTCGCTGGTTCGTTCGTTCGTTGGTTCGTTGGTTCGTTGGTTCGTTGGTTCGTTTGTTTCTTTGTTTCTTTCTTTCTTTGTTCGTTTGTTCGTTTGTTCGTTTGTTCGTTTGTTCGCTGGTTCGTTGGTTCGTTGGTTCGTTGGTTCGTTGGTTCTTTGGATCGTTAGTTCGTTGGTTCGTTGGTTCGTTGGGTCGTTGGTTCGTTTGTTCGTTGGTTCGTTGGTTCGTTGGTTCGTTGGTTCGTTGTTTCGTTGGTTCGTTGGTTCGTTGGTTCGTTTGTTTCTTTGTTTGTTTCTTTCTTTGTTCGTTTGTTCGTTTGTTCGTTTGTTCGTTGGTTCGTTGGTTCGTTTGTTCGATTGTTCGTTTGTTCGTTTGTTCGTTTGTTCGTTTGTTCGTTGGTTCGTTGGTTCGTTTGTTCGTTTGTTCGTAAGTTCGTTTGTTCGTTTGTTCGCTGGTTCGTTGGTTCGTTGGTTCGTTGGATCGTTGGTTCGTTGTTTCGTTGGTTCGTTGGTTCGTTGGTTCGTTGGTTCGTTGGTTCGTTGGTTCGTTGGTTCGTTGGTTCGTTGGTTCGTTGATTCGTTGGTTCGTTGGTTCGTTGGTTCGTTGGTTCGTTGGTTCGTTGGTTCGTTGGTTCGTTGGTTCGTTGGTTCGTAGGTTCGTTGGTTCGTTGGTTCGTTGGTTCGTTGGTTCGTTGGTTCGTTGGTTCGTTGGTTCGTTGGTTCGTTGGTTCGTTGGTTCGTTGGTTCGTTGGTTCGTTGGTTCGTTGGTTCGTTGGTTCGTTGGTTCGTTTGTTTCTTTGTTTCTTTCTTTCTTTGTTCGTTTGTTCGTTTGTTCGTTTGTTCGTTTGCTCGTTTGTTCGTTTGTTCGCTGGTTCGTTGGTTCGTTGGTTCGTTGGTTCGTTGGTTCGTTGGTTCGTTGGTTCGTTGGTTCGTTGGTTCGTTGGTTCGTTGGTTCGTTTGTTCGTTTGTTCGTTTGTTCGTTTGTTCGCTGGTTCGTTGGTTCGTTGGTTCGTTGGATCGTTGGTTCGTTGTTTCGTTGGTTCGTTGGTTCGTTGGTTCGTTGGTTCGTTGGTTCGTTGGTTCGTTGGTTCGTTGGTTCGTTGGTTCGTGGGTTCGTTGATTCGTTGGTTCGTTGGTTCGTTGGTTCGTTGGTTCGTTGGTTCGTTGGTTCGTTGGTTCGTTGGTTCGTTGGTTCGTTGGTTCGTTGGTTCGTTGGTTCGTTGATTCGTTGGTTCGTTGGTTCGTTGGTTCGTTGGTTCGTTGGTTCGTTGGTTCGTTGGTTCGTTGGTTCGTTGGTTCGTAGGTTCGTTGGTTCGTTGGTTCGTTGGTTCGTTGGTTCGTTGGTTCGTTGGTTCGTTGGTTCGTTGGTTCGTTGGTTCGTTGGTTCGTTGGTTCGTTGGTTCGTTGGTTCGTTGGTTCGTTGGTTCGTTTGTTTCTTTGTTTCTTTCTTTCTTTGTTCGTTTGTTCGTTTGTTCGTTTGTTCGTTTGCTCGTTTGTTCGTTTGTTCGCTGGTTCGTTGGTTCGTTGGTTCGTTGGTTCGTTGGTTCGTTGGTTCGTTGGTTCGTTGGTTCGTTGGTTCGTTGGTTCGTTGGTTCGTTGGTTCGTTGGTTCGTTTGTTCGTTTGTTCGTTTGTTCGTTTGTTCGCTGGTTCGTTGGTTCGTTGGTTCGTTGGATCGTTGGTTCGTTGTTTCGTTGGTTCGTTGGTTCGTTGGTTCGTTGGTTCGTTGGTTCGTTGGTTCGTTGGTTCGTTGGTTCGTTGGTTCGTGGGTTCGTTGATTCGTTGGTTCGTTGGTTCGTTGGTTCGTTGGTTCGTTGGTTCGTTGGTTCGTTGGTTCGTTGGTTCGTTTGTTCGCTGGTTCGTTGGTTCGTTGGTTCGTTGGTTCGTTGGTTCGTTGGTTCGTTGGTTCGTTGGTTCGTTGGTTCGTTGGTTCGTTGGTTCGTTGGTTCGTTTGTTTCTTTGTTTCTTTCTTTCTTTGTTCGTTTGTTCGTTTGTTCGTTTGTTCGATTGTTCGCTTGTTCGTTGGTTCGTTGGTTCGTTGGTTCGTTGGTTCGTTGGTTCGTTGGTTCGTTGGTTCGTTGGTTCGTTGGTTCGTTGATTCGTTGGTTCGTTGGTTCGTTGGTTCGTTGGTTCGTTGGTTCGTTGGTTCGTTGGTTCGTTGGTTCGTTGGTTCGTTGGATCGTTGGTTCGTTGGTTCATTGGTTCGTTGATTCGTTGGCTCGTTGGTTCGTTGGTTCGTTTGTTTCTTTGTTTGTTTCTTTCTTTGTTCGTTGGTTCGTTGGTTCGTTGGTTCGTTGGTTCGTTGGTTCGTTGATTCGTTGGTTCGTTGGTTCGTTGGTTCGTTGGTTCGTTGGTTCGTTGGTTCGTTGGTTCGTTGGTTCGTTGGTTCGTTGGTTCGTTTGTTTCTTTGTTTCTTTCTTTCTTTGTTCGTTTGTTCGTTTGTTCGCTGGTTCGTTGGTTCGTTGGTTCGTTGGTTCGTTGGTTCGTTGGTTCGTTGGTTCGTTGGTTCGTTGGTTCGTTGGTTCGTTGGTTCGTTGGTTCGTTGGTTCGTTGGTTCGTTGGTTCGTTGGTTCGTTGGTTCGTTGGTTCGTTGGTTCGTCGGTTCGTTGGTTCGTTGGTTCGTTGGTTCGTTGGTTCGTTGGTTCGTTGGTTCGTTGGTTCGTTGGTTCGTTGGTTCGTTGGTTCGTTGGTTCGTTGGTTCGTTGGTTCGTTTGTTTCTTTCTTTCCTTCTTTCTTTGTTCGTTTGTTCGTTTGTTCGTTTGTTCGTTTGTTCGTTTGTTCGTTTGTTCGATTTTTCGCTTGTTCGTTGGTTCGTTGGTTCGTTGGTTCGTTGGTTCGTTGGTTCGTTGGTTCGTTGGTTCGTTGGTTCGTTGGTTCGTTGATTCGTTGGTTCGTTGGTTCGTTGGTTCGTTGGTTCGTTGGTTCGTTGGTTCGTTGGTTCGTTGGTTCGTTGGTTCGTTGGTTCGTTGGATCGTTGGTTCGTTGGTTCGTTTGTTCGATTGTTCGTTTGTTCGTTGGTTCGTTGGTTCGTTGGTTCGTTGGTTCGTTGGTTCGTTGGATCGTTGGTTCGTTGGTTCGTTGGTTCGTTGGTTCGTTGGCTCGTTGGTTCGTTGGTTCGTTTGTTTCTTTGTTTCTTTCTTTCTTTGTTCGTTGGTTCGTTGGTTCGTTGGTTCGTTGGTTCGTTGGTTCGTTGGTTCGTTGGTTCGTTGGTTCGTTGGTTCGTTGGTTCGTTGGTTCGTTGGTTCGTTGGTTCGTAGGTTCGTTGGTTCGTTGGTTCTTTTGTTTCTTTGTTTCTTTCTTTCTTTCTTTGTTCGTTTGTTCGTTTGTTCGTTTGTTCGTTTGCTCGTTTGTTCGTTTGTTCGCTGGTTCGTTGGTTCGTTGGTTCGTTGGTTCGTTGGTTCGTTGGTTCGTTGGATCGTTGGTTCGTTGGTTCGTTGGTTCGTTGGTTCGTTGGTTCGTTGGTTCGTTGGTTCGTTGGTTCGTTGGTTCGTTGGTTCGTTGGTTCGTTTGTTTCTTTGTTTCCTTCTTTCTTTGTTCGTTTGTTCGTTTGTTCGTTTGTTCGTTTGTTCGTTTGTTCGTTTGTTCGATTGTTCGCTTGTTCGTTGGTTCGTTGGTTCGTTGGTTCGTTGGTTCGTTGGTTCGTTGGTTCGTTGGTTCGTTGGATCGTTGGTTCGTTGATTCGTTGGTTCGTTGGTTCGTTGGTTCGTTGGTTCGTTGGTTCGTTGGTTCGTTGGTTCGTTGGTTCGTTGGATCGTTGGTTCGTTGGTTCGTTTGTTCGATTGTTCGTTTGTTCGTTTGTTCGTTTGTTCGTTGGTTCGTTGGTTCGTTTGTTCGTTTGTGTTCGTTTGTTCGTTTGTTCGTTTGTTCGCTGGTTCGTTGGTTCGTTGGTTCGTTGGATCGTTGGTTCGTTGTTTCGTTGGTTCGTTGGTTCGTTGGTTCGTTGGTTCGTTGGTTCGTTGGTTCGTTGGTTCGTTGGTTCGTTGGTTCGTTGATTCGTTGGTTCGTTGGTTCGTTGGTTCGTTGGTTCGTTGGTTCGTTGGTTCGTTGGTTCGTTGGTTCGTAGGTTCGTTGGTTCGTTGGTTCGTTGGTTCGTTGGTTCGTTGGTTCGTTGGTTCGTTGGTTCGTTGGTTCGTTGGTTCGTTGGTTCGTTGGTTCGTTGGTTCGTTGGTTCGTTGGTTCGTTGGTTCGTTGGTTCGTTGGTTCGTTTGTTTCTTTGTTTCTTTCTTTCTTTGTTCGTTTGTTCGTTTGTTCGTTTGTTCGTTTGCTCGTTTGTTCGTTTGTTCGCTGGTTCGTTGGTTCGTTGGTTCGTTGGTTCGTTGGTTCGTTGGTTCGTTGGTTCGTTGGTTCGTTGGTTCGTTGGTTCGTTGGTTCGTTTGTTTCTTTGTTTCTTTCTTTCTTTGTTCGTTTGTTCGTTGGTTCGTTGGTTCGTTGGATGTTTGTTCGTTTGTTCGTTTGTTCGTTTGTTCGTTTGTTCGCTGGTTCGTTGGTTCGTTGGTTCGTTGGTTCGTTGGTTCGTTGGTTCGTTGATTCGTTGGTTCGTTGGTTCGTTGGTTCGTTGGTTCGTTGGTTCGTTGGTTCGTTGGTTCGTTGGTTCGCTGGTTCGTTGGTTCGTTGGTTCGTTGATTCGTTGGTTCGTTGGTTCGTTTGTTTCTTTGTTTCTTTCCTTCTTTGTTCGTTTGTTCGTTGTTCGCTGGTTCGTTGGTTCGTTGGTTCGTTGGTTCGTTGGTTCGTTGGTTCGTTGGTTCGTTGGTTCGTTGGTTCGTTGGTTCGTTGGTTCGTTGGTTCGTTTGTTTCTTTGTTTCTTTCTTTCTTTGTTCGTTTGTTCGTTTGTTCGTTTGTTCGTTTGTTCGTTTGTTCGATTGTTCGCTTGTTCGTTGGTTCGTTGGTTCGTTGGTTCGTTGGTTCGTTGGTTCGTTGGTTCGTTGGTTCGTTGGTTCGTTGGTTCGTTGGTTCGTTGGTTCGTTGGTTCGTTGGTTCGTTGGTTCGTTTGTTTCTTTGTTTCTTTCTTTCTTTGTTCGTTTGTTCGTTTGTTCGTTTGTTCGTTTGTTCGTTTGTTCGATTGTTCGCTTGTTCGTTGGTTCGTTGGTTCGTTGGTTCGTTGGTTCGTTGGTTCGTTGGTTCGTTGGTTCGTTGGTTCGTTGGTTCGTTGATTCGTTGGTTCGTTGGTTCGTTGGTTCGTTGGTTCGTTGGTTCGTTGGTTCGTTGGTTCGTTGGTTCGTTGGATCGTTGGTTCGTTGGTTCGTTTGTTCGATTGTTCGTTTGTTCGTTGGTTCGTTGGTTCGTTGGTTCGTTGGTTCGTTGGTTCGTTGGATCGTTGGTTCGTTGGTTCGTTGGTTCGTTGGTTCGTTGGTTCGTTGGTTCGTTGGTTCGTTGGTTCGTTGGTTCGTTGGTTCGTTGGTTCGTTGGTTCGTTGGTTCGTTGGTTCGTTGGTTCGTTGGTTCGTTGGTTCGTTGGTTCCGTTGTTTCGTTGTTTCGTTGTTTCGTTGTTTCGTTGTTTCGTTGTTTCGTTGTTTCGTTGTTTCGTTGGTTCGTTGGTTCGTTTGTTTCTTTGTTTCTTTCTTTCTTTCTTGTTCGATTGTTCGCTTGTTCGTTGGTTCGTTGGTTCGTTGGTTCGTTGGTTCGTTGGTTCGTTGGTTCGTTGGTTCGTTGGTTCGTTGGTTCGTTGGTTCGTTGGTTCGTTGGTTCGTTGGTTCGTTGGTTCGTTGGTTCGTTGGTTCGTTGGTTCGTTGGTTCGTTGGTTCGTTGATTCGTTGGTTCGTTGGTTCGTTTGTTTCTTTGTTTCTTTCTTTCTTTCTTTGTTCGATTGTTCGCTTGTTCGTTGGTTCGTTGGTTCGTTGGTTCGTTGGTTCGTTGGTTCGTTGGTTCGTTGGTTCGTTGGTTCGTTGATTCGTTGGTTCGTTGGTTCGTTGGTTCGTTGGTTCGTTGGTTCGTTGGTTCGTTGGTTCGTTGGTTCGTAGGTTCGTTGGTTCGTTGGTTCGTTGGTTCGTTGGTTCGTTGGTTCGTTGGTTCGTTGGTTCGTTGGTTCGTTGGTTCGTTGGTTCGTTGGTTCGTTGGTTCGTTGGTTCGTTTGTTTCTTTGTTTCTTTCTTTCTTTGTTCGTTTGTTCGTTTGCTCGTTTGTTCGTTTGTTCGCTGGTTCGTTGGTTCGTTAGTTCGTTGGTTCGTTGGTTCGTTGGTTCGTTGGTTCGTTGGTTCGTTGGTTCGTTGGTTCGTTGGTTCGTTGGTTCGTTGGTTCGTTTGTTTCTTTGTTTCTTTCTTTCTTTGTTCGTTTGTTCGTTGGTTCGTTGGTTCGTTGGATCGTTTGTTCGTTTGTTCGTTTGTTCGTTTGTTCGTTTGTTCGTTTGTTCGCTGGTTCGTTGGTTCGTAGGTTCGTTGGTTCGTTGGTTCGTTGGTTCGTTGATTCGTTGGTTCGTTGGTTCGTTGGTTCGTTGGTTCGTTGGTTCGTTGGTTCGTTGGTTCGTTGGTTCGTTTGTTTCTTTGTTTCTTTCTTTCTTTGTTCGTTTGTTCGTTTGTTCGCTGGTTCGTTGGTTCGTTGGTTCGTTGGTTCGTTGGTTCGTTGGTTCGTTGGTTCGTTGGTTCGTTGGTTCGTTGGTTCGTTGGTTCGTTGGTTCGTTGGTTCGTTGGTTCGTTGGTTCGTTGGTTCGTTGGTTCGTTGGTTCGGCGGTTCGTTGGTTCGTTTGTTTCTTTGTTTCTTTCTTTCTTTGTTCGTTTGTTCGTTTGCTCGTTTGTTCGTTTGTTCGCTGGTTCGTTGGTTCGTTAGTTCGTTGGTTCGTTGGTTCGTTGGTTCGTTGGTTCGTTGGTTCGTTGGTTCGTTGGTTCGTTGGTTCGTTGGTTCGTTGGTTCGTTTGTTTCTTTGTTTCTTTCTTTCTTTGTTCGTTTGTTCGTTGGTTCGTTGGTTCGTTGGATCGTTTGTTCGTTTGTTCGTTTGTTCGTTTGTTCGTTTGTTCGTTTGTTCGCTGGTTCGTTGGTTCGTAGGTTCGTTGGTTCGTTGGTTCGTTGGTTCGTTGATTCGTCGGTTCGTTGGTTCGTTGGTTCGTTGGTTCGTTGGATCGTTGGTTCGTTGGTTCGTTGGTTCGTTGGTTCGTTGGTTCGTTGGTTCGTTGGTTCGTTGGTTCGTTGGTTCGTTGGTTCGTTTGTTTCTTTCTTTCCTTCTTTCTTTGTTCGTTTGTTCGTTTGTTCGTTTGTTCGTTTGTTCGTTTGTTCGTTTGTTCGTTTGTTCGATTGTTCGCTTGTTCGTTGGTTCGTTGGTTCGTTGGTTCGTTGGTTCGTTGGTTCGTTGGTTCGTTGGTTCGTTGGTTCGTTGGTTCGTTGGTTCGTTGATTCGTTGGTTCGTTGGTTCGTTGGTTCGTTGGTTCGTTGGTTCGTTGGTTCGTTGGTTCGTTGGTTCGTTGGTTCGTTGGATCGTTGGTTCGTTGGTTCGTTTGTTCGATTGTTCGTTTGTTCGTTGGTTCGTTGGTTCGTTGGTTCGTTGGTTCGTTGGTTCGTTGGATCGTTGGTTCGTTGGTTCGTTGGTTCGTTGGTTCGTTGGCTCGTTGGTTCGTTGGTTCGTTTGTTTCTTTGTTTCTTTCTTTCTTTGTTCGTTGGTTCGTTGGTTCGTTGGTTCGTTGGTTCGTTGGTTCGTTGGTTCGTTGGTTCGTTGGTTCGTTGGTTCGTTGGTTCGTTGGTTCGTTGGTTCGTTGGTTCGTAGGTTCGTTGGTTCGTTGGTTCGTTTGTTTCTTTGTTTCTTTCTTTCTTTCTTTGTTCGTTTGTTCGTTTGTTCGTTTGTTCGTTTGCTCGTTTGTTCGTTTGTTCGCTGGTTCGTTGGTTCGTTGGTTCGTTGGTTCGTTGGTTCGTTGGTTCGTTGGATCGTTGGTTCGTTGGTTCGTTGGTTCGTTGGTTCGTTGGTTCGTTGGTTCGTTGGTTCGTTGGTTCGTTGGTTCGTTGGTTCGTTGGTTCGTTTGTTTCTTTGTTTCCTTCTTTCTTTGTTCGTTTGTTCGTTTGTTCGTTTGTTCGTTTGTTCGTTTGTTCGATTGTTCGCTTGTTCGTTGGTTCGTTGGTTCGTTGGTTCGTTGGTTCGTTGGTTCGTTGGTTCGTTGGTTCGTTGGTTCGTTGGTTCGTTGATTCGTTGGTTCGTTGGTTCGTTGGTTCGTTGGTTCGTTGGTTCGTTGGTTCGTTGGTTCGTTGGTTCGTTGGATCGTTGGTTCGTTGGTTCGTTTGTTCGATTGTTCGTTTGTTCGTTTGTTCGTTTGTTCGTTGGTTCGTTGGTTCGTTTGTTCGTTTGTTCGTTTGTTCGTTTGTTCGTTTGTTCGCTGGTTCGTTGGTTCGTTGGTTCGTTGGATCGTTGGTTCGTTGTTTCGTTGGTTCGTTGGTTCGTTGGTTCGTTGGTTCGTTGGTTCGTTGGTTCGTTGGTTCGTTGGTTCGTTTGTTTCTTTGTTTCTTTCTTTCTTTGTTCGTTTGTTCGTTTGTTCGTTTGTTCGTTTGCTCGTTTGTTCGTTTGTTCGCTGGTTCGTTGGTTCGTTGGTTCGTTGGTTCGTTGGTTCGTTGGTTCGTTGGTTCGTTGGTTCGTTGGTTCGTTGGTTCGTTGGTTCGTTGGTTCGTTTGTTTCTTTGTTTCTTTCTTTCTTTGTTCGTTTGTTCGTTGGTTCGTTGGTTCGTTGGATCGTTTGTTCGTTTGTTCGTTTGTTCGTTTGTTCGTTTGTTCGTTTGTTCGTTTGTTCGCTGGTTCGTTGGTTCGTTGGTTCGTTGGTTCGTTGGTTCGTTGGTTCGTTGATTCGTTGGTTCGTTGGTTCGTTGGTTCGTTGGTTCGTTGGTTCGTTGGTTCGTTGGTTCGTTGGTTCGCTGGTTCGTTGGTTCGTTGGTTCGTTGATTCGTTGGTTCGTTGGTTCGTTTGTTTCTTTGTTTCTTTCCTTCTTTGTTCGTTTGTTCGTTTGTTCGCTGGTTCGTTGGTTCGTTGGTTCGTTGGTTCGTTGGTTCGTTGGTTCGTTGGTTCGTTGGTTCGTTGGTTCGTTGGTTCGTTGGTTCGTTGGTTCGTTGGTTCGTTTGTTTCTTTGTTTCTTTCATTCTTTGTTCGTTTGTTCGTTTGTTCGTTTGTTCGTTTGTTCGTTTGTTCGATTGTTCGCTTGTTCGTTGGTTCGTTGGTTCGTTGGTTCGTTGGTTCGTTGGTTCGTTGGTTCGTTGGTTCGTTGGTTCGTTGGTTCGTTGGTTCGTTGGTTCGTTGGTTCGTTGGTTCGTTGGTTCGTTTGTTTCTTTGTTTCTTTCTTTCTTTGTTCGTTTGTTCGTTTGTTCGTTTGTTCGTTTGTTCGTTTGTTCGATTGTTCGCTTGTTCGTTGGTTCGTTGGTTCGTTGGTTCGTTGGTTCGTTGGTTCGTTGGTTCGTTGGTTCGTTGGTTCGTTGGTTCGTTGATTCGTTGGTTCGTTGGTTCGTTGGTTCGTTGGTTCGTTGGTTCGTTGGTTCGTTGGTTCGTTGGTTCGTTGGATCGTTGGTTCGTTGGTTCGTTTGTTCGATTGTTCGTTTGTTCGTTGGTTCGTTGGTTCGTTGGTTCGTTGGTTCGTTGGTTCGTTGGATCGTTGGTTCGTTGGTTCGTTGGTTCGTTGGTTCGTTGGTTCGTTGGTTCGTTGGTTCGTTGGTTCGTTGGTTCGTTGGTTCGTTGGTTCGTTGGTTCGTTGGTTCGTTGGTTCGTTGGTTCGTTGGTTCGTTGGTTCGTTGGTTCGTTGGTTCGTTGGTTCGTTGGTTCGTTGGTTCGTTGATTCGTTGGTTCGTTGGTTCGTTTGTTTCTTTGTTTCTTTCTTTCTTTCTTTGTTCGATTGTTCGCTTGTTCGTTGGTTCGTTGGTTCGTTGGTTCGTTGGTTCGTTGGTTCGTTGGTTCGTTGGTTCGTTGGTTCGTTGGTTCGTTGGTTCGTTGGTTCGTTGGTTCGTTGGTTCGTTGGTTCGTTGGTTCGTTGGTTCGTTGGTTCGTTGGTTCGTTGGTTCGTTGATTCGTTGGTTCGTTGGTTCGTTTGTTTCTTTGTTTCTTTCTTTCTTTCTTTGTTCGATTGTTCGCTTGTTCGTTGGTTCGTTGGTTCGTTGGTTCGTTGGTTCGTTGGTTCGTTGGTTCGTTGGTTCGTTGGTTCGTTGATTCGTTGGTTCGTTGGTTCGTTGGTTCGTTGGTTCGTTGGTTCGTTGGTTCGTTGGTTCGTTGGTTCGTAGGTTCGTTGGTTCGTTGGTTCGTTGGTTCGTTGGTTCGTTGGTTCGTTGGTTCGTTGGTTCGTTGGTTCGTTGGTTCGTTGGTTCGTTGGTTCGTTGGTTCGTTGGTTCGTTTGTTTCTTTGTTTCTTTCTTTCTTTGTTCGTTTGTTCGTTTGCTCGTTTGTTCGTTTGTTCGCTGGTTCGTTGGTTCGTTAGTTCGTTGGTTCGTTGGTTCGTTGGTTCGTTGGTTCGTTGGTTCGTTGGTTCGTTGGTTCGTTGGTTCGTTGGTTCGTTGGTTCGTTTGTTTCTTTGTTTCTTTCTTTCTTTGTTCGTTTGTTCGTTGGTTCGTTGGTTCGTTGGATCGTTTGTTCGTTTGTTCGTTTGTTCGTTTGTTCGTTTGTTCGTTTGTTCGCTGGTTCGTTGGTTCGTAGGTTCGTTGGTTCGTTGGTTCGTTGGTTCGTTGATTCGTTGGTTCGTTGGTTCGTTGGTTCGTTGGTTCGTTGGTTCGTTGGTTCGTTGGTTCGTTGGTTCGTTTGTTTCTTTGTTTCTTTCTTTCTTTGTTCGTTTGTTCGTTTGTTCGCTGGTTCGTTGGTTCGTTGGTTCGTTGGTTCGTTGGTTCGTTGGTTCGTTGGTTCGTTGGTTCGTTGGTTCGTTGGTTCGTTGGTTCGTTGGTTCGTTGGTTCGTTGGTTCGTTGGTTCGTTGGTTCGTTGGTTCGTTGGTTCGGCGGTTCGTTGGTTCGTTGGTTCGTTGGTTCGTTGGATCGTTGGTTCGTTGGTTCATTGGTTCGTTGGTTCGTTGGCTCGTTGGTTCGTTGGTTCGTTTGTTTCTTTGTTTGTTTCTTTCTTTGTTCGTTGGTTCGTTGGTTCGTTGGTTCGTTGGTTCGTTGGTTCGTTGATTCGTTGGTTCGTTGGTTCGTTGGTTCGTTGGTTCGTTGGTTCGTTGGTTCGTTGGTTCGTTGGTTCGTTTGTTTCTTTGTTTCTTTCTTTCTTTGTTCGTTTGTTCGTTTGTTCGCTGGTTCGTTCGTTCGTTGGTTCGTTGGTTCGTTGGTTCGTTGGTTCGTTGGTTCGTTGGTTCGTTGGTTCGTTGGTTCGTTGGTTCGTTGGTTCGTTGGTTCGTTGGTTCGTTGGTTCGTTGGTTCGTTGGTTCGTTGGTTCGTTGGTTCGTTGGTTCGTTTGTTTCTTTGTTTCTTTCTTTCTTTGTTCGTTTGTTCGTTTGTTCGTTTGTTCGTTTGTTCGTTTGTTCGATTGTTCGCTTGTTCGTTGGTTCGTTGGTTCGTTGGTTCGTTGGTTCGTTGGTTCGTTGGTTCGTTGGTTCGTTGGTTCGTTGGTTCGTTGATTCGTTGGTTCGTTGGTTCGTTCGTTCGTTGGTTCGTTGGTTCGTTGGTTCGTTGGTTCGTTGGTTCGTTGGATCGTTGGTTCGTTGGTTCGTTTGTTCGATTGTTCGTTTGTTCGTTGGTTCGTTGGTTCGTTGGTTCGTTGGTTCGTTGGTTCGTTGGATCGTTGGTTCATTGGTTCGTTGGTTCGTTGGTTCGTTGGTTCGTTGGCTCGTTGGTTCGTTGGTTCGTTTGTTTCTTTGTTTCTTTCTTTCTTTGTTCGTTGGTTCGTTGGTTCGTTGGTTCGTTGGTTCGTTGGTTCGTTGGTTCGTTGGTTCGTTGGTTCGTTGGTTCGTTGGTTCGTTGGTTCGTTGGTTCGTTGGTTCGTTGGTTCGTTGATTCGTTGGTTCGTTGGTTCGTTGGTTCGTTGGTTCGTTGGTTCGTTGGTTCGTTGGTTCGTTGGTTCGTAGGTTCGTTGGTTCGTTGGTTCGTTGGTTCGTTGGTTCGTTGGTTCGTTGGTTCGTTGGTTCGTTGGTTCGTTGGTTCGTTGGTTCGTTGGTTCGTTGGTTCGTTGGTTCGTTTGTTTCTTTGTTTCTTTCTTTCTTTGTTCGTTTGTTCGTTTGCTCGTTTGTTCGTTTGTTCGCTGGTTCGTTGGTTCGTTAGTTCGTTGGTTCGTTGGTTCGTTGGTTCGGTGGTTCGTTGGTTCGTTGGTTCGTTGGTTCGTTGGTTCGTTGGTTCGTTGG
>NW_027486790.1:0-20021 GCF_050908995.1 Andrena cerasifolii | reverse complement strand
TGTTTTTTAATTTTTTGAAAATTTTTCTCAATTTTTAAAAAATTTTTTTAAAAGTATTATTTTTTTATTTCAAAAATGTCTTTTTAATTTTTTAAAAATTGTTTTAACTTTTTTTTTAAATTTTTTAATTTTTTTTTAAAAAAATTTGTTTCAATTTTTTAACAAAATTAAAAAAAATTTATTTATTTTTTAATTTTTTCCATATTTTTTAATTTTTTTAATTTTTTTAATTTTTTTAATTTTTTTAATTTTTTTAATTTTTAAAATTTTTGAAATTTTTTCTAAAATATTTTTTATTTTTTTTTAAAAGTATTATTTTTTTATTTCAAAAATGTTTTTTAATTTTTAAAATTTCTTTTTAATTTTTATTTTTTTTTAATATTTCAAATTTTCTTAATTTTTTTTTTAATTTTTTAAACAAATTTTTTAATTTTTTTTTAAAAATTTGTTTCAATTTTTTATCAAAATTAAAAAAAAATTATTTATTTTTTAATTTTTAAATTTTTTTTTAATTTTTTAAATTTTTTCTAAAATTTTTTTTAATTTTTTTAAAAGTATTATTTTTTTATTTCAAAAATGTTTTTTAATTTTATTTAAATTTTTTCAAGATTTTCTTATAATTTTTAAAATTTTTTAAAATTTTTTTTGAAATTATAATTTTTTTATTTAAAAAAATGTTTTTTATTTTTTTTTAAATTTTTTTCTTTTATTTTAATTTTTTTAACTTTTTCAATTTTTAAAATTTTTTTTTAAAAGTATTATTTTTTTATTTCAAAAATGTTTTTTTAATTTTTTTTAATTTTTTTTTTAAATTTCCTTATAATTTTTTTTAATTTTTAAATTTTATTTAAAATTTTTTAAAATTTTTTTTTAAATTTTTAAATTTTTTTTAAATTCTTTTTTTAATTTTTGAAATTTTTTTTAATAGTATTATTTTTTATTTAAAAATGTTTTTTAATTTTTTGAAAATTTTTATCAATTTTTAAAATTTTTTTTTAAAAGTATTATTTTTTTATTTCAAAAATGTTTTTTAATTTTTTAAAAATTTTTTTAACTTTTTTTTTAAATTTTTTAATTTTTTTTTAAAAATTTGTTTCAATTTTTTAACAAAATTAAAAAAAATTTATTTATTTTTTAATTTTTTTCTATATTTTTTTAATTTTTTTAATTTTTTAATTTTTAAAATTTTTTTATTTTTTTTTTTAATTTTTGAAATTTTTTCTAAAAATTTTTTTAGTTTTTTTAAACGTATTATTTTTTTATTTAAAAATGTTTTTTAATTTATTGAAAAATTTTCTCAATTTTTAAAAATTTTTTTTAAAAGTATTATTTTTTTATTTCAAAAATGTTTTTTAATTTTTTTTAATTTTTTTTTAAAATTTCCTTATAATTTTTTTTAATTTTTAAATTTTATTTAAAATTTTTTTAAATTTTTTTTTAAATTTTTAAATTTTTTTTAAATTCTTTTTTTAATTTTTGAAATTTTTTTTAATAGTATTATTTTTTTATTTAAAAATGTTTTTTAATTTTTTGAAAATTTTTCTCAATTTTTAAAAAAATTTTTTAAAAGTATTATTTTTTTATTTCAAAAATGTCTTTTTAATTTTTTAAAAATTGTTTTAACTTTTTTTTAAAGTTTTTAATTTTTTTTTTAAAAATTTGTTTCAATTTTTTAACAAAATTAAAAAAAATTTATTTATTTTTTAATTTTTTTCTATATTTTTTAATTTTTTTAATTTTTAAATTTTTTTTTTTAATTTTTGAAATTTTTAAAATTTTTTTTTTAATTTTTTTAAAAGTATTATTTTTTATTTCAAAAATGTTTTTTAATTTTTAAAATTTTTTTTAATTTTTATTTTTTTTAATATTTCAAATTTTCTTAATTTTTTTTTTAATTTTAAAAATTTTTTTTTTAATTTTTTTAAAAGTATTATTTTTATTTCAAAAATGTTTTGTAATTTTTTAAAAAAAATTTTAATTTTTTTTAATTTTTTTTTAAAAATTTGTTTCAATTTTTTAACAAAATTAAAAAAAAATTATTTATTTTTTAATTTTTTTCTATATTTTTTAATTTTTTAAATTTTTTTAATTTTTTAAATTTTTTTATTTTTTTTTTAATTTTTTAAATTTTTTCTAAATTTTTTTTTAATTTTTTTAAAAGTATTATTTTTTTATTTCAAAAATGTTTTTTAATTTTATTTAAATTTTTTCAAGATTTTCTTAAAATTTTTAAATTTTTTTTTAAATTTTTAAATTTTTTTAAAATTTTTAAAATTTTTTTAAAATTTTTTTAAAATTATAATTTTTTTATTTCAAAAAATGTTTTTTATTTTTTTTAAATTTTTTTCTTTTATTTTAATTTTTTTAACTTTTTCAATTTTTTAATTTTTTTTAAATTTTCTTATAATTTTTTTAAATTTTTTAAAATTTTTTAAAAAATTTCTTTGCTTTATTTTTATTTAAATTTTTTAAAAATTTAAAAAAAAATTTAAGTTTGTTTCAATTTTTTAACAAAATTAAAAAAATTTATTTATTTTTTAATTTTTTTTCTATATTTTTTAATTTTTTTAATTTTTTAATTTTTAAAATGTTTTTATTTTTTTTTAATTTTTGAAATTTTTTCTAATTTTTTTTAAAATTTTTTTAAATTTTTTTTTAAATTTTTTTAAATTTTTTTTTAAATTTTTTTTTAAATTTTTAAATTTTTTTAAAATTTTTTTTTTAATTTTTGAAAATTTTTTTAATTGTATTATTTTTTTATTTAAAAATGTTTTTTAATTTTTTGAAAATTTTTCTCAATTTTTAAAAAATTTTTTTAAAAGTATTATTTTTTTATTTCAAAAATGTCTTTTTAATTTTTTAAAAATTGTTTTAACTTTTTTTTTAAATTTTTTAATTTTTTTTAAAAAAAATTTGTTTCAATTTTTTAACAAAATTAAAAAAAATTTATTTATTTTTTAATTTTTTTCTATATTTTTTAATTTTTTTAATTTTTTAATTTTTAAAATTTTTTTATTTTTTTTTAATTTTTGAAATTTTTTCTAAATTTTTTTTTAATTTTTTTAAAAGTATTATTTTTTTATTTAAAAATGTTTTTTAATTTATTGAAAAATTTTCTCAATTTTTAAAATTTTTTTTTAAAAGTATTATTTTTTTATTTCAAAAATGTTTTTTTAATTTTTTTTAATTTTTTTTTTAAATTTCCTTATAATTTTTTTTAATTTTTAAATTTTATTTAAAATTTTTTAAAATTTTTTTTTAAATTTTTAAATTTTTTTTAAATTCTTTTTTTAATTTTTGAAATTTTTTTTAATAGTATTATTTTTTTATTTAAAAATGTTTTTTAATTTTTTGAAAATTTTTCTCAATTTTTAAAAAAATTTTTTAAAAGTATTATTTTTTTATTTCAAAAATGTCTTTTTAATTTTTTAAAAATTGTTTTAACTTTTTTTTTAAATTTTTTAATTTTTTTTAAAAAAAATTTGTTTCAATTTTTTAACAAAATTAAAAAAAATTTATTTATTTTTTAATTTTTTTCTATATTTTTTAATTTTTTTAATTTTTTAATTTTTAAAATTTTTTTATTTTTTTTTAAATTTTGAAATTTTTTCTAAATTTTTTTTTAATTTTTTTAAAAGTATTATTTTTTTATTTAAAAATGTTTTTTAATTTATTGAAAAATTTTCTCAATTTTTAAAATTTTTTTTTAAAAGTATTATTTTTTTATTTCAAAAATGTTTTTTTAATTTTTTTTAATTTTTTTTTTAAATTTCCTTATAATTTTTTTTAATTTTTAAATTTTATTTAAAATTTTTTAAAATTTTTTTTTAAATTTTTAAATTTTTTTTAAATTCTTTTTTTAATTTTTGAAATTTTTTTTAATAGTATTATTTTTTTATTTAAAAATGTTTTTTAATTTTTTGAAAATTTTTCTCAATTTTTAAAAAAATTTTTTAAAAGTATTATTTTTTTATTTCAAAAATGTCTTTTTAATTTTTTAAAAATTGTTTTAACTTTTTTTTTTAAATTTTTTAATTTTTTTTTTAAAAATTTGTTTCAATTTTTTAACAAAATTAAAAAAAATTTATTTATTTTTTAATTTTTTTCTATATTTTTTAATTTTTATTTTTTCTATATTTTTAATTTTTTTTAATTTTTAAATTTTTTTTTTAATTTTTGAAATTTTAAAATTTTTTTTCATTTTTTTAAAAGTATTATTTTTATTTCAAAAATGTTTTTTAATTTTTTAAATTTTTTTTAATTTTTATTTTTTTTAATATTTCAAATTTTCTTAATTTTTTTTTAATTTTTAAACAAATTTTTAATTTTAAAATTTTTTTTTAATTTTTTTAAAAGTATTATTTTTATTTCAAAAATGTTTTTTAATTTTTAAAAAAAATTTTAATTTTTTTTAAAAATTTTTTTAATTTTTTTTTAAAAATTTGTTTCAATTTTTTAACAAAATTAAAAAAAAATTATTTATTTTTAATTTTTTTGTATATTTTTTAATTTTTTAAATTTTTTTAATTTTTAAAATTTTTTTATTTTTTTTTAATTTTTAAATTTTTTCTAAATTTTTTTTAATTTTTATAAAAGTATTATTTATTTATTTCAAAAATGTTTTTTAATTTTATTTAAATTTTTTCAAGATTTTCTTATAATTTTAAATTTTTTTTAAATTTTTAAATTTTTTTTAAATTTTTAAAATTTTTAAAAATTTTTTTAAAATTATAATTTTTTATTTCAAAAAATGTTTTTTATTTTTTTTAAATTTTTTTCTTTTATTTTAATTTTTTAACTTTTTCAATTTTTAATTTTTTTTAAATTTTCTTATAATTTTTTTTAATTTTTAAAATTTTTTTAAAAATTTTTTTTTAATTTTTTAAAATTTTTTAAAATTTTTTAAAAATTTTCTTTGCTTTATTTTTATTTAAATTTTTTAAAAATTTAAAAAAAATTTAAGTTTGTTTCAATTTTTTAACAAAATTAAAAAAATTTATTTATTTTTTAATTTTTTTTCTTTATTTTTTAATTTTTTTTCTTTATTTTTTAATTTTTTAATTTTTTTAATTTTTAAAATTTTTTTTTCAATTTTTGAAATTTTTTTTAATTTTTTTATTAATTTTTTTAAAAGTATTATTTTTTTATTTAAAAAATGTTGTTTAATTTTTTAAAAATTTTTTTAAATTTTTAATTTTCTTTTTTTTTTAATTTTTAAATTTTTCTTAAAACTTTTTTTTTAATTTTTTAAACAAAATTTTTAAAATTTTTTTTTAATTTTTAAATTTTTTTTTAAATTTTTAAATTTTTTTTAAATTTTTTTTTTAATTTTTGGAAATTTTTCTAAATTTTTTTTAAATTTTTTAATAGTATTATTTTTTTATTTAAAAATGTTTTTTAATTTTTGAAAATTTTTCTCAATTTTTAAAATTTTTTTAAAAGTATTATTTTTTTATTTCAAAAATGTTTTTTAATTTTTTAATTTTTTTTAACTTTTTTTTTAAAATTTTTTAATTTTTTTTAAAATTTTTTAATTTTTTTTAAAAATTTGTTTCAATTTTTTAACAAAATTAAAAAAAATTTATTTATTTTTTAATTTTTTTCTATATTTTTTAATTTTTTTAATTTTTAAATTTTTTTTATTTTTTTTTAATTTTTGAAATTTTTTCTAAAATATTTTTTATTTTTTTTAATAGTATTATTTTTTATTTCAAAAATGTTTTTTTATTTTTTAAAAAAAAATTTTAATTATTTTCAAAAATTTTTTTAATTTTTTTTTTAAAATTTGTTTCAATTTTTTAACAAAATTAAAAAAATTTAATTATTTTTTAATTTTTTTTCTATATTTTTTAATTTTTTTAATTTTTTAATTTTTAAAATGTTTTTATTTTTTTTTTAATTTTTGAAATTTTTTCTAAATTTTTTTTAAATTTTTTTAAATTTTTTTTTAAAATTTTTAAAATTTTTTTTTAAATTTTTTTTTAAATTTTTAAATTTTTTTAAAATTTTTTTTTTAATTTTTGAAAATTTTTTTAATTGTATTATTTTTTTATTTAAAAATGTTTTTTAATTTTTTGAAAATTTTTCTCAATTTTTAAAAAATTTTTTTAAAAGTATTATTTTTTTATTTCAAAAATGTCTTTTTAATTTTTTAAAAATTGTTTTAACTTTTTTTTAAATTTTTTAATTTTTTTTTAAAAAAATTTGTTTCAATTTTTTAACAAAATTAAAAAAAATTTATTTATTTTTTAATTTTTTCCATATTTTTTAATTTTTTAATTTTTTTAATTTTTTTAATTTTTTTAATTTTTTTAATTTTTAAAATTTTTGAAATTTTTTCTAAAATATTTTTTATTTTTTTTTAAAAGTATTATTTTTTTATTTCAAAAATGTTTTTTAATTTTTAAAATTTCTTTTTAATTTTTATTTTTTTTTAATATTTCAAATTTTCTTAATTTTTTTTTTAATTTTTTAAACAAATTTTTTAATTTTTTTTTAAAAATTTGTTTCAATTTTTTATCAAAATTAAAAAAAAATTATTTATTTTTTAATTTTTAAATTTTTTTTTTAATTTTTTAAATTTTTTCTAAAATTTTTTTTAATTTTTTTAAAAGTATTATTTTTTTATTTCAAAAATGTTTTTTAATTTTATTTAAATTTTTTCAAGATTTTCTTATAATTTTTAAAATTTTTTAAAATTTTTTTTGAAATTATAATTTTTTTATTTAAAAAAATGTTTTTTATTTTTTTTTAAATTTTTTTCTTTTATTTTAATTTTTTTAACTTTTTCAATTTTTAAAATTTTTTTTTAAAAGTATTATTTTTTTATTTCAAAAATGTTTTTTTAATTTTTTTTAATTTTTTTTTTAAATTTCCTTATAATTTTTTTTAATTTTTAAATTTTATTTAAAATTTTTTAAAATTTTTTTTTAAATTTTTAAATTTTTTTTAAATTCTTTTTTTAATTTTTGAAATTTTTTTTAATAGTATTATTTTTTTATTTAAAAATGTTTTTTAATTTTTTGAAAATTTTTCTCAATTTTTAAAAAAATTTTTTAAAAGTATTATTTTTTTATTTCAAAAATGTCTTTTTAATTTTTTAAAAATTGTTTTAACTTTTTTTTTTAAATTTTTTAATTTTTTTTTTAAAAATTTGTTTCAATTTTTTAACAAAATTAAAAAAAATTTATTTATTTTTTAATTTTTTTCTATATTTTTTAATTTTTTTTAATTTTTAAATTTTTTTTTTTAATTTTTGAAATTTTTAAAATTTTTTTTTCATTTTTTTAAAAGTATTATTTTTTATTTCAAAAATGTTTTTTAATTTTTTAAATTTTTTTAATTTTTATTTTTTTTAATATTTCAAATTTTCTTAATTTTTTTTTAATTTTTTAAACAAATTTTTTTAATTTTTAAAATTTTTTTTTTAATTTTTTTAAAAGTATTATTTTTTATTTCAAAAATGTTTTTTAATTTTTTAAAAAAAATTTTAATTTTTTTTAAAAATTTTTTTAATTTTTTTTTAAAAATTTGTTTCAATTTTTTAACAAAATTAAAAAAAAATTATTTATTTTTTAATTTTTTTGTATATTTTTTAATTTTTTAAATTTTTTTAATTTTTAAAATTTTTTTATTTTTTTTTTAATTTTTTAAATTTTTTCTAAATTTTTTTTTAATTTTTATAAAAGTATTATTTTTTTATTTCAAAAATGTTTTTTAATTTTATTTAAATTTTTTCAAGATTTTCTTATAATTTTTAAATTTTTTTTTAAATTTTTAAATTTTTTTTAAATTTTTAAAATTTTTTAAAATTTTTTTTAAAATTATAATTTTTTTATTTCAAAAAATGTTTTTTATTTTTTTTAAAATTTTTTTCTTTTATTTTAATTTTTTTAACTTTTTCAATTTTTTAATTTTTTTTAAATTTTCTTATAATTTTTTTTAATTTTTAAAATTTTTTTAAAAATTTTTTTTTTAATTTTTTAAAATTTTTTAAAATTTTTTAAAAATTTTCTTTGCTTTATTTTTATTTAAATTTTTTAAAAATTTAAAAAAAAATTTAAGTTTGTTTCAATTTTTTAACAAAATTAAAAAAATTTATTTATTTTTTAATTTTTTTTCTTTATTTTTTAATTTTTTTTCTTTATTTTTTAATTTTTTTAATTTTTTTAATTTTTAAAATTTTTTTTTCAATTGTTGAAATTTTTTTTAATTTTTTTATTAATTTTTTTAAAAGTATTATTTTTTTATTTAAAAAATGTTGTTTAATTTTTTAAAATTTTTTTTAAATTTTTAATTTTCTTTTTTTTTTAATTTTTAAATTTTTCTTAAAACTTTTTTTTTAATTTTTTAAACAAAATTTTTAAAAATTTTTTTTTAATTTTTAAATTTTTTTTTAAATTTTTAAATTTTTTTTTAATTTTTTTTTTAATTTTTGGAAATTTTTCTAAATTTTTTTTAAATTTTTTAATAGTATTATTTTTTTATTTAAAAATGTTTTTTAATTTTTTGAAAATTTTTCTCAATTTTTAAAATTTTTTTAAAAGTATTATTTTTTTATTTCAAAAATGTTTTTTAATTTTTTAAAAATTTTTTTAACTTTTTTTTTAAAATTTTTTAATTTTTTTTTAAAATTTTTAATTTTTTTTAAAAATTTGTTTCAATTTTTTAACAAAATTAAAAAAAATTTATTTATTTTTTAATTTTTTTCTATATTTTTTAATTTTTTTAATTTTTAAATTTTTTTTATTTTTTTTTAATTTTTGAAATTTTTTCTAAAATATTTTTAATTTTTTTTAATAGTATTATTTTTTATTTCAAAAATGTTTTTTTATTTTTTAAAAAAAAATTTTAATTATTTTCAAAAATTTTTTTAATTTTTTTTTTAAAATTTGTTTCAATTTTTTAACAAAATTAAAAAAATTTAATTATTTTTTAATTTTTTTTCTATATTTTTTAATTTTTTTAATTTTTTAATTTTTAAAATGTTTTTATTTTTTTTTTAATTTTTGAAATTTTTTCTAAATTTTTTTTAAATTTTTTTAAATTTTTTTTTAAAATTTTTAAAATTTTTTTTTAAATTTTTTTTTAAATTTTTAAATTTTTTTAAAATTTTTTTTTTTAATTTTTGAAAATTTTTTTAATTGTATTATTTTTTTATTTAAAAATGTTTTTTAATTTTTTGAAAATTTTTCTCAATTTTTAAAAAATTTTTTTAAAAGTATTATTTTTTTATTTCAAAAATGTCTTTTTAATTTTTTAAAAATTGTTTTAACTTTTTTTTAAAATTTTTTAATTTTTTTTTAAAAAAATTTGTTTCAATTTTTTAACAAAATTAAAAAAAATTTATTTATTTTTTAATTTTTTTCATATTTTTTAATTTTTTTAATTTTTTTAATTTTTTTAATTTTTTTAATTTTTTTAATTTTTAAAATTTTTGAAATTTTTTCTAAAATATTTTTTATTTTTTTTTAAAAGTATTATTTTTTTATTTCAAAAATGTTTTTTAATTTTTAAAATTTCTTTTTAATTTTTATTTTTTTTTAATATTTCAAATTTTCTTAATTTTTTTTTTAATTTTTTAAACAAATTTTTTAATTTTTTTTTAAAAATTTGTTTCAATTTTTTATCAAAATTAAAAAAAAATTATTTATTTTTTAATTTTTAAATTTTTTTTTTAATTTTTTAAATTTTTTCTAAAATTTTTTTTAATTTTTTTAAAAGTATTATTTTTTTATTTCAAAAATGTTTTTTAATTTTATTTAAATTTTTTCAAGATTTTCTTATAATTTTTAAAATTTTTTAAAATTTTTTTTGAAATTATAATTTTTTTATTTAAAAAAATGTTTTTTATTTTTTTTTAAATTTTTTTCTTTTATTTTAATTTTTTTAACTTTTTCAATTTTTTAATTTTTTTTTAAATTTTCTTATAATTTTTTTTAATTTTTAAAATTTTTTAAAAATTTTTTTTTAAAATTTTTTTAAATTTTTTTTTTAAATTTTTTTAAATTTTTTAAAATTTTTTAAAAATTTTCTTTGCTTTATTTTTATTTAAATTTTTTAAAAATTTAAAAAAAAATTTAAGTTTGTTTCAATTTTTTAACAAAATTAAAAAAATTTATTTATTTTTTAATTTTTTTCTATATTTTTTAATTTTTTTAATTTTTTAATTTTTAAAATTTTTTTATTTTTTTTTTCAATTTTTGAAAATTTTTCTGAAAATTTTTTTTAATTTTTTTAAAAGTATCATTTTTTTATTTCAAAAATGTTTTTCAATTTTTTTATTTTTTTTTAATTATTTATATTTTTTAATTTTTTTAATTTTAAATTTTTTTTAATTTGTAAAATTTTTATTATTTTTTTTTTAATTTTTAAAATTTTCTTAATTTTTTTTTAATTTTTTAAACAAATTTTTTTAATTTTTTAAACAAATTTTTTTAATTTTTTAAAAAATTTTTTTTTAAATTTTAAATTTTTTTTTAAAATTTTTAAAAAATTTCTTTGCTTTATTTTTATTTAAATTTTTTAAAAAATTTTTAAATTTTTTTAAAAAAATTTGTTTCAATTTTTTAACAAAATTAAAAAAAATTATTTATTTTTTAATTTTTTTTCTTTATTTTTTAATTTTTTTCTTTATTTTTTAATTTTTTTAATTTTTTTAATTTTTAAAATTTTTTTTTCAATTTTTGAAAATTTTTTAAATTTTTTTATTAATTTTTTTAAAAGTATTATTTTTTTATTTAAAAAATGTTGTTTAATTTCTTAAATTTTTTTTTAAATTTTTAATTTTCTTTTTTTTTTAATTTTTAAAATTTTCTTAAAACTTTTTTTTTAATTTTTTAAACAAAATTTTTTAAAATTTTTTTTTAATTTTTAAATTTTTTTTTAAATTTTTAAATTTTTTTTTAATTTTTTTTTTAATTTTTGAAAATTTTTCTAAATTTTTTTTAAATTTTTTAATAGTATTATTTTTTATTTAAAAATGTTTTTTAATTTTTTGAAAATTTTTATCAATTTTTAAAATTTTTTTTTAAAAGTATTATTTTTTTATTTCAAAAATGTTTTTTAATTTTTTAAAATTTTTTTTAACATTTTTTTAAAAATTTCTTAATTTTTTTTTAAAAATTTGTTTCAATTTTTTAACAAAATTAAAAAAAATTTATTTATTTTTTAATTTTTTCTATATTTTTTAATTTTTTTAATTTTTTTAATTTTTTTAATTTTTTTAATTTTTTTAATTTTTAAAATTTTTTTATTTTTTTTTTAATTTTTGAAATTTTTTCTAAAATATTTTTTATTTTTTTTTAAAAGTATTATTTTTTTATTTCAAAAATGTTTTTTAATTTTAAAATTTTTTTTTAATTTATATTTTTTTTTAATATTTCAAATTTTCTTAATTTTTTTTTAATTTTTTAAACAAATTTTTTAATTTTTTTTTAAAAATTTGTTTCAATTTTTTATCAAAATTAAAAAAAAATTATTTATTTTTTAATTTTTAATTTTTTTAATTTTTAAATTTTTTTTTTAATTTTTTAAATTTTTTCTAAAATTTTTTTTAATTTTTTTAAAAGTATTATTTTTTTATTTCAAAAATGTTTTTTAATTTTATTTAAATTTTTTCAAGATTTTCTTATAATTTTTAAATTTTTTTTTAAGTTTTTAATTTTTTTTTTAAATTTTTTTTAATTTTTTTAATTTTTTTTAATTTTTGAAAAATTTTCTAATTTTTTTAAAATTTTTTTTGAAATTATAATTTTTTTATTTAAAAAAATGTTTTTTATTTTTTTTTTAATTTTTTTCTTTTATTTTAATTTTTTTAACTTTTTCAATTTTTTAATTTTTTTTTAAATTTTCTTATAATTTTTTTTAATTTTTAAAATTTTTTTAAAATTTTTTTTTAAATTTTTTTTAAATTTTTTAAAATTTTTTAAAAACTTTCTTCGCTTTATTTTTATTTAAATTTTTTAAAAATTTAAAAAAAATTTAAGTTTGTTTCAATTTTTTAACAAAATTAAAAAAATTTATTTATTTTTTAATTTTTTTTTCTATATTTTTTAATTTTTTTAATTTTTTAATTTTTAAAATTTTTTTATTTTTTTTTCAATTTTTGAAAATTTTTCTGAAAATTTTTTTTAATTTTTTTAAAAGTATCATTTTTTTATTTCAAAAATGTTTTTCAATTTTTTTATTTTTTTTTTAATTATTTATATTTTTTAATTTTTTTAATTTTAAATTTTTTTTAATTTGTAAAATTTTTATTATTTTTTTTTTAATTTTTAAAATTTTCTTAATTTTTTTTTAATTTTTTAAACAAATTTTTTTAATTTTTTAAACAAATTTTTTTAATTTTTTAAAAATTTTTTTTTTAAATTTTAAATTTTTTTTTAAAATTTTTAAAAAATTTCTTTGCTTTATTTTTATTTAAATTTTTTAAAAATTTTTTAAATTTTTTTAAAAAAATTTGTTTCAATTTTTTAACAAAATTAAAAAAAATTATTTATTTTTTAATTTTTTTTCTTTATTTTTTAATTTTTTTCTTTATTTTTTAATTTTTTTAATTTTTTTAATTTTTAAAATTTTTTTTTCAATTTTTGAAAATTTTTTTAATTTTTTTATTAATTTTTTTAAAAGTATTATTTTTTTATTTAAAAAATGTTGTTTAATTTTTTAAATTTTTTTTTAAATTTTTAATTTTCTTTTTTTTTTAATTTTTAAAATTTTCTTAAAACTTTTTTTTTAATTTTTTAAACAAAATTTTTTAAAATTTTTTTTTAATTTTTAAATTTTTTTTTAAATTTTTAAATTTTTTTTTAATTTTTTTTTTAATTTTTGAAAATTTTTCTAAATTTTTTTTAAATTTTTTAATAGTATTATTTTTTATTTAAAAATGTTTTTTAATTTTTTGAAAATTTTTATCAATTTTTAAAATTTTTTTTTAAAAGTATTATTTTTTTATTTCAAAAATGTTTTTTAATTTTTTAAAATTTTTTTTAACATTTTTTTAAAAATTTCTTAATTTTTTTTTAAAAATTTGTTTCAATTTTTTAACAAAATTAAAAAAAATTTATTTATTTTTTAATTTTTTCTATATTTTTTAATTTTTTTAATTTTTTTAATTTTTTTAATTTTTTTAATTTTTTTAATTTTTAAAATTTTTTCTAAAATATTTTTTATTTTTTTTTAAAAGTATTATTTTTTTATTTCAAAAATGTTTTTTAATTTTAAAATTTTTTTTTAATTTATATTTTTTTTTAATATTTCAAATTTTCTTAATTTTTTTTTAATTTTTTAAACAAATTTTTTAATTTTTTTTTAAAAATTTGTTTCAATTTTTTATCAAAATTAAAAAAAAATTATTTATTTTTTAATTTTTAATTTTTTTAATTTTTAAATTTTTTTTTTAATTTTTTAAATTTTTTCTAAAATTTTTTTTAATTTTTTTAAAAGTATTATTTTTTTATTTCAAAAATGTTTTTTAATTTTATTTAAATTTTTTCAAGATTTTCTTATAATTTTTAAATTTTTTTTTAAGTTTTTAATTTTTTTTTTAATTTTTTTTAATTTTTTTAATTTTTTTTAATTTTTGAAAAATTTTCTAATTTTTTTAAAATTTTTTTTGAAATTATAATTTTTTTATTTAAAAAAATGTTTTTTATTTTTTTTTTAATTTTTTTCTTTTATTTTAATTTTTTTAACTTTTTCAATTTTTTAATTTTTTTTTAAATTTTCTTATAATTTTTTTTAATTTTTAAAATTTTTTTAAAATTTTTTTTTAAAATTTTTTTAAATTTTTTAAAATTTTTTAAAAACTTTCTTCGCTTTATTTTTATTTAAATTTTTTAAAAATTTAAAAAAAATTTAAGTTCGTTTCAATTTTTTAACAAAATTAAAAAAATTTATTTATTTTTTAATTTTTTTTTCTATATTTTTTAATTTTTTTAATTTTTTAATTTTTAAAATTTTTTTATTTTTTTTTCAATTTTTGAAAATTTTTCTGAAAATTTTTTTTAATTTTTTTAAAAGTATAATTTTTTTATTTCAAAAATGTTGTTTAATTTTTTAAAATTTTTTTTTAAATTTTTAATTTTCTTTTTTTTTTAATTTTTAAAATTTTCTTAAAACTTTTTTTTTAATTTTTTAAACAAAATTTTTTAAATTTTTTTTTAATTTTTAAATTTTTTTTTAAATTTTTAAATTTTTTTTTAATTTTTTTTTTAATTTTTGAAAATTTTTCTAAATTTTTTTTAAATTCTTTAATAGTATTATTTTTTTATTTAAAAATGTTTTTTAATTTTTTGAAAATTTTTCTCAATTTTTAAATTTTTTTTTAAAAGTATTATTTTTTTATTTCAAAAATGTTTTTAATTTTTTAAAAAATTTTTTAACTTTTTTTTTAAAATTTTTTAATTTTTTTTTAAAAATTTGTTTCAAATTTTTAACAAAATTAAAAAAAATTTATTTATTTTTTAATTTTTTTCTATATTTTTTAATTTTTTTAATTTTTAAATTTTTTTTATTTTTTTTTTTAATTTTTGAAATTTTTTCTAAAATATTTTTTATTTTTTTTTTAATGTATTATTTTTTTATTTCAAAAATGTTTTTTAATTTTTTTAATTTTTTTCTATATTTTTTAATTTTTTTAATTTTTTAATTTTTAAAATTTTTTTATTTTTTTTTTCAATTTTTGAAAATTTTTCTGAAAATTTTTTTTAATTTTTTTAAAAGTATCATTTTTTTATTTCAAAAATGTTTTTCAATTTTTTTATTTTTTTTTAATTATTTATATTTTTTAATTTTTTTAATTTTAAATTTTTTTTAATTTGTAAAATTTTTATTATTTTTTTTTTAATTTTTAAAATTTTCTTAATTTTTTTTTAATTTTTTAAACAAATTTTTTTAATTTTTTAAACAAATTTTTTTAATTTTTTAAAAATTTTTTTTTTAAATTTTAAATTTTTTTTTAAAATTTTTAAAAAATTTCTTTGCTTTATTTTTATTTAAATTTTTTAAAAAATTTTTAAATTTTTTTAAAAAAATTTGTTTCAATTTTTTAACAAAATTAAAAAAAATTATTTATTTTTTAATTTTTTTTCTTTATTTTTTAATTTTTTTCTTTATTTTTTAATTTTTTTAATTTTTTTAATTTTTAAAATTTTTTTTTCAATTTTTGAAAATTTTTTTAATTTTTTTATTAATTTTTTTAAAAGTATTATTTTTTTATTTAAAAAATGTTGTTTAATTTTTTAAATTTTTTTTTAAATTTTTAATTTTCTTTTTTTTTTAATTTTTAAAATTTTCTTAAAACTTTTTTTTAATTTTTAAACAAAATTTTTAAAATTTTTTTTTAATTTTTAAATTTTTTTTTAAATTTTTAAATTTTTTTTTAATTTTTTTTTTAATTTTTGAAAATTTTTCTAAATTTTTTTTAAATTTTTTAATAGTATTATTTTTTATTTAAAAATGTTTTTTAATTTTTTGAAAATTTTTATCAATTTTTAAAATTTTTTTTTAAAAGTATTATTTTTTTATTTCAAAAATGTTTTTTAATTTTTTAAAATTTTTTTTAACATTTTTTTAAAAATTTCTTAATTTTTTTTTAAAAATTTGTTTCAATTTTTTAACAAAATTAAAAAAAATTTATTTATTTTTTAATTTTTTCTATATTTTTTAATTTTTTTAATTTTTTTAATTTTTTTAATTTTTTTAATTTTTTTAATTTTTAAAATTTTTTCTAAAATATTTTTTATTTTTTTTTAAAAGTATTATTTTTTTATTTCAAAAATGTTTTTTAATTTTAAAATTTTTTTTTAATTTATATTTTTTTTAATATTTCAAATTTTCTTAATTTTTTTTTAATTTTTTAAACAAATTTTTTAATTTTTTTTTAAAAATTTGTTTCAATTTTTTATCAAAATTAAAAAAAAATTATTTATTTTTTAATTTTTAATTTTTTTAATTTTTAAATTTTTTTTTTTAATTTTTTAAATTTTTTCTAAAATTTTTTTTAATTTTTTTAAAAGTATTATTTTTTTATTTCAAAAATGTTTTTTAATTTTATTTAAATTTTTTCAAGATTTTCTTATAATTTTTAAATTTTTTTTTAAGTTTTTAATTTTTTTTTTAATTTTTTTTAATTTTTTTAATTTTTTTTAATTTTTGAAAAATTTTCTAATTTTTTTAAAATTTTTTTTGAAATTATAATTTTTTTATTTAAAAAAATGTTTTTTATTTTTTTTTTAATTTTTTTCTTTTATTTTAATTTTTTTAACTTTTTCAATTTTTTAATTTTTTTTTAAATTTTCTTATAATTTTTTTTAATTTTTAAAATTTTTTTAAAATTTTTTTTTAAAATTTTTTTAAATTTTTTAAAATTTTTTAAAAACTTTCTTCGCTTTATTTTTATTTAAATTTTTTAAAAATTTAAAAAAAATTTAAGTTCGTTTCAATTTTTTAACAAAATTAAAAAAATTTATTTATTTTTTAATTTTTTTTTTCTATATTTTTTAATTTTTTTAATTTTTTAATTTTTAAAATTTTTTTATTTTTTTTTCAATTTTTGAAAATTTTTCTGAAAATTTTTTTTAATTTTTTTAAAAGTATAATTTTTTTATTTCAAAAATGTTGTTTAATTTTTTAAAATTTTTTTTTAAATTTTTAATTTTCTTTTTTTTTTAATTTTTAAAATTTTCTTAAAACTTTTTTTTTAATTTTTTAAACAAAATTTTTTAAATTTTTTTTTAATTTTTAAATTTTTTTTTAAATTTTTAAATTTTTTTTTAATTTTTTTTTAATTTTTGAAAATTTTTCTAAATTTTTTTTAAATTCTTTAATAGTATTATTTTTTTATTTAAAAATGTTTTTTAATTTTTTGAAAATTTTTCTCAATTTTTAAATTTTTTTTTAAAAGTATTATTTTTTTATTTCAAAAATGTTTTTAATTTTTTAAAAAATTTTTTAACTTTTTTTTTAAAATTTTTTAATTTTTTTTTAAAAATTTGTTTCAAATTTTTAACAAAATTAAAAAAAATTTATTTATTTTTTAATTTTTTTCTATATTTTTTAATTTTTTTAATTTTTAAATTTTTTTTATTTTTTTTTTTAATTTTTGAAATTTTTTCTAAAATATTTTTTATTTTTTTTTTAATGTATTATTTTTTTATTTCAAAAATGTTTTTTAATTTTTTAAATTTTTTTTTAATTTTTATTTTTTTTAATATTTCAAATTTTCTTAATTTTTTTTTTAATTTTTTAAACAAATTTTTTTAATTTTTAAAATTTTTTTTTTAATTTTTTTAATTGTATTATTTTTTATTTCAAAAATGTTTTTTAATTTTTTAAAAAAAAATTTTAATTTTTTTTAAAAATTTTTTTAATTTTTTTTTTAAAATTTGTTTCAATTTTTTAACAATATTAAAAAAATTTATTTATTTTTTAATTTTTTTATTTATTTTTTAATTTTTTTCTATATTTTTTAATTTTTTAAATTTTTTTAATTTTTAAAATTTTTCTAATTTTTAAAATTTTTTTAAAAGTATTATTTTTTTATTTCAAATATGTTTTTTAATTTTTTAAAAATTTATTTAACTTTTTTTTTAAATTTTTTAATTTTTTTTTAAAAAATTTGTTTCAATTTTTTAACAAAATTAAAAAAAATTTATTTATTTTTTAATTTGTTTAATTTTTTTAATTTTTTTAATTTTTAAAATTTTTTTATTTTTTTTTAATTTTTGAAATTTTTTCTAAAATATTTTTTATTTTTTTTAAAAGTATTATTTTTTTATTTCAAAAATGTTTTTTCATTTTTTAAAATTTTTTTTAATTTTTATTTTTTTTTAATCTTTCAAATTTTCTTAATTTTTTTTTTAATTTTTTAAACAAATTTTTTTAATTTTTTTAATTTTTTTTTAAAATTTTTTTAAATTTTTTAAAATTCTTTAAAAATTTTCTTTGCTTTATTTTTATTTAAATTTTTTAAAAATTTAAAAAAAAATTTTATGTTTGTTTCAATTTTTTAACAAAATTAAAGAAATTTATTTATTTTTTAATTTTTTTCTATATTTTTTAATTTTTTTAATTTTTTAATTTTAAAAATTTTTTTATTTTTTTTTTAATTTTTGAAATTTTTTCTAAAATTTTTTTTAATTTTTTTAAAAGTATTATTTTTTTATTTAAAAATGTTTTTTAATTTATTGAAAAATTTTCTCAATTTTTAAAATTTTTTTTTAAAAGTATTATTTTTTTATTTCAAAAATGTTTTTTAATTTTTTTTTAAATTTCCTTATAATTTTTTTTTAATTTTTAAATTTTATTTAAAATTTTTTTAAATTTTTTTTAAATTTTAAAATTTTTTTTAAATTCTTTTTTTAATTTTTGAAAATTTTTTTAATAGTATTATTTTTTTATTTAAAAATGTTTTTTAATTTTTTGAAAATTTTTTGAAAATTTTTAAAAAAATTTTTTAAAAGTATTATTTTTTTATTTCAAAAATGTCTTTTTAATTTTTTAAAAATTGTTTTAACTTTTTTTTTTAAATTTTTTAATTTTTTTTTTAAAAATTTGTTTCAATTTTTTAACAAAATTAAAAAAATTTATTTATATTTTTTTATTTTTTTTTAATTTTTGAAATTTTTTCTAAAATTTTTTTAATTTTTTTAAAAGTATTATTTTTTTATTTAAAAATTCAAAAAACTTTTTTTTTTAAATTTTTTAATTTTTTTTTTAAAAATTTGTTTCAATTTTTTTTTTTTAATTTTTTTTCTATATTTTTTAATTTTTTTAATTTTTTAATTTTTAAAATTTTTTTATTTTTTTTTTAATTTTTGAAATTTTTTCTAAAATTTTTTTTAATTTTTTTAAAAGTATTATTTTTTTATTTAAAAATGTTTTTTAATTTTTTGAAAAATTTTCTAATTTTTTAAATTTTTTTTTTAAAAGTATTAGTTTTTTATTTCAAAAATGTTTTTTAATTTTTTTTAATTTTTTTTTTAAATTTCCTTATAATTTTTTTTAATATTTAAATTTTTTTTAAAATTTTTAAAAATTTTTTTTTAATTTTTTGAAAATTTTTCTCAATTTTTAAAATTTTTTTTTAAAAGTATTATTTTTTTATTTCAAAAATGTTTTTTAATTTTAAAATTTTTTTTTAATTTATATTTTTTTTTAATATTTCAAATTTTCTTAATTTTTTTTTAATTTTTTAAACAAATTTTTTAATTTTTTTTAAAAATTTGTTTCAATTTTTTATCAAAATTAAAAAAAAATTATTTATTTTTTAATTTTTAATTTTTTTAATTTTTAAATTTTTTTTTTAATTTTTTAAATTTTTTCTAAAATTTTTTTTAATTTTTTTAAAAGTAATATTTTTTTATTTCAAAAATGTTTTTTAATTTTATTTAAATTTTTTCAAGATTTTCTTATAATTTTTAAATTTTTTTTTAAGTTTTTAATTTTTTTTTTAATTTTTTTTAATTTTTTTAATTTTTTTTAATTTTTGAAAAATTTTCTAATTTTTTTAAATTTTTTTTTTGAAATTATAATTTTTTTATTTAAAAAAATGTTTTTTATTTTTTTTTTAATTTTTTTCTTTTATTTTAATTTTTTTAACTTTTTCAATTTTTTAATTTTTTTTTAAATTTTCTTATAATTTTTTTTAATTTTTAAAATTTTTTTAAAATTTTTTTTTAAAATTTTTTTAAATTTTTTAAAATTTTTTAAAAACTTTCTTCGCTTTATTTTTATTTAAATTTTTTAAAAATTTAAAAAAAATTTAAGTTTGTTTCAATTTTTTAACAAAATTAAAAAAATTTATTTATTTTTTAATTTTTTTTTCTATATTTTTTAATTTTTTTAATTTTTTAATTTTTAAAATTTTTTTATTTTTTTTTCAATTTTTGAAAATTTTTCTGAAAATTTTTTTTAATTTTTTTAAAAGTATTATTTTTTTATTTCAAAAATGTTTTTTAATTTTTAAAATTTCTTTTTAATTTTTATTTTTTTTAATATTTCAAATTTTCTTAATTTTT
>NW_027486789.1:0-20021 GCF_050908995.1 Andrena cerasifolii | reverse complement strand
TAAAACGAGTAAAACGAGTAAAACGAGTAATACGAGTAATACGAGTAAAACGAGTAAAACCAGTAAAACGAGTAAAACGAGTAAAACGAGTAAAACGAGTAAAACGAGTAAAACGAGTAAAACGAGTAAAACGAGTAAAACGAGTAAAACGAGTAAAACGAGTAAAACGAGTAAAACGAGTAAAACGAGTAAAACGAGTAAAACGAGTAAAACGAGTAAAACGAGTAAAACGAGTAAAACGAGTAAAACGAGTAAAACGAGTAAAACGAGTAAAACGAGTAAAACGAGTAAAACGAGTAAAACGAGTAAAACGAGTAAAACGAGTAAAACGAGTAAAACGAGTAAAACGAGTAAAACGAGTAAAACGAGTAAAACGAGTAAAACGAGTAAAACGAGTAAAACGAGTAAAACGAGTAAAACGAGTAAAACGAGTAAAACGAGTAAAACGAGTAAAACGAGTAAAACGAGTAAAACGAGTAAAACGAGTAAAACGAGTAAAACGAGTAAAACGGGTAAAACGAGTAAAACGAGTAAAACGAGTAAAACGAGTAAAACGAGTAAAACGAGTAAAACGAGTAAAACGAGTAAAACGAGTAAAACGAGTAAAACGAGTAAAACGAGTAAAACGAGTAAAACGAGTAAAACGAGTAAAACGAGTAAAACGAGTAAAACGAGTAAAACGAGTAAAACGAGTAAAACGAGTAAAACGAGTAAAACGAGTAAAACGAGTAAAACGAGTAAAACGAGTAAAACGAGTAAAACGAGTAAAACGAGTAAAACGAGTAAAACGAGTAAAACTAGTTAAACGAGTAAAACGAGTAAAACGAGTAAAACGAGTAATACTAGTAAAAGGAGTAAAACGAGTAAAACGAGTAAAACGAGTAAAACGAGTAAAACGAGTAAAACGAGTAAAACGAGTAAAACGAGTAAAACGAGTAAAACGAGTAAAACGAGTAAAACGAGTAAAACGAGTAAAACGAGTAAAACGAGTAAAACGAGTAAAACGAGTAAAACGAGTAAAACGAGTAAAACGAGTAAAACGAGCAAAACGAGTAAAACGGGTAAAACGAGTAAAACGGGTAAAACGAGTAAAACGGGTAAAACGAGTAAAACGAGTAAAACGAGTAAAACGAGTAAAACGAGTAAAACGAGTAAAACGAGTAAAACGAGTAAAACGAGTAAAACGAGTAAAACGAGTAAAACGAGTAAAACGAGTAAAACGAGTAAAACGAGTAAAACGAGTAAAACGAGTAAAACGAGTAAAACGAGTAATACGAGTAATACGAGTAAAACGAGTAAAACCAGTAAAACGAGTAAAACGAGTAAAACGAGTAAAACGAGTAAAACGAGTAAAACGAGTAAAACGAGTAAAACGAGTAAAACGAGTAAAACGAGTAAAACGAGTAAACCGAGTAAAACGAGTAAAACTAGAAAAACGAGTAAAACGAGTAAAACGAGTAAAACGAGTAAAACGAGTAAAACGAGTAAAACGAGCAAAACTAGTAAAACGAGTAAAACGAGTAAAACGAGCAAAACGAGCAAAACGAGCAAAACTAGTAAAACGAGTAAAACGAGTAAAACGTGTAAAACGAGTAAAACGAGTAAAACGAGTAAAACGAGTAAAACGAGTAATACGAGTAAAACGAGTAATACGAGTAAAACGAGTAAAGCGAGTAAAACGAGTAAAACTAGTAAAACGAGTAAAACGAGTAAAACGAGTAAAACGAGTAAAACGAGTAAAACGAGTAAAACGAGTAAAACTAGTTAAACGAGTAAAACGAGTAAAACGAGTAATACGAGTAAAAGGAGTAAAACGAGTAAAACGAGTAAAACGAGTAAAACGAGTAAAACGAGTAAAACGAGTAAAACGAGTAAAACGGGTAAAACGAGTAAAACGAGTAAAACGAGTAAAACGAGTTAAACGAGTAAAACGAGTAAAACGAGTAAAACGAGTAAAACGAGCAAAACTAGTAAAACGAGTAAAACGAGTAAAACTAGTAAAACTAGTAAAACGAGTAAAACGAGTAAAACTAGTATAACGAGTATAACGAGTAAAACTAGTAAAACGAGTAAAACGAGTAAAACGAGTAAAACGAGCAAAACGAGTAAAACGAGTAAAACGAGTTAAACGAGTAAAACGAGTAAAACGAGTAAAACGAGCAAAACTAGTAAAACGAGTAAAACGAGTAAAACGAGTAAAACGAGCTAAACGAGCAAAACGAGTAAAACGAGTAAAACGAGTAAAACGAGTAAAACGAGTAAAACGGGCAAAACGAGTAAAACGGGTAAAACGAGTAAAACGGGTAAAACGAGTAAAACGGGTAAAACGAGTAAAACGAGTAAAACGAGTAAAACGAGTAAAACGAGTAAAACGAGTAAAACGAGTAAAACGAGTAAAACGAGTAAAACGAGTAAAACGAGTAATACGAGTAATACGAGTAAAACCAGTAAAACCAGTAAAACCAGTAAAACCAGTAAAACGAGTAAAACGAGTAAAACGAGTAAAACGAGTAATACGAGTAAAACGAGTAAAACGAGTAAAACGAGTAAAACGAGTAAAACGAGTAAACCGAGTAAAACGAGTAAAACTAGAAAAACGAGTAAAACGAGTAAAACGAGTAAAACGAGTAAAACGAGTAAAACGAGTAAAACGAGTAAAACGAGTAAAACGAGTAAAACGAGTAAAACGAGTAAAACGAGTAAACCGAGTAAAACGAGTAAAACTAGAAAAACGAGTAAAACGAGTAAAACGAGTAAAACGAGTAAAACGAGTAAAACGAGCAAAACTAGTAAAACGAGTAAAACGAGTAAAACGAGCAAAACGAGCAAAACGAGCAAAACTAGTAAAACGAGTAAAACGAGTAAAACGTGTAAAACGAGTAAAACGAGTAAAACGAGTAAAACGGGTAAAACGAGTAAAACGAGTAAAACGAGTAAAACGAGTTAAACGAGTAAAACGAGTAAAACGAGTAAAACGAGTAAAACGAGCAAAACTAGTAAAACGAGTAAAACGAGTAAAACTAGTAAAACTAGTAAAACGAGTAAAACGAGTAAAACTAGTATAACGAGTATAACGAGTAAAACTAGTAAAACGAGTAAAACGAGTAAAACGAGTAAAACGAGAAAAACGAGTAAAACGAGTAAAACGAGTAAAACGAGTAAAACGAGTAAAACGAGTAAAACGAGTAAAACGAGTAAAACGAGTAAAACGAGTAAAACGAGCAAAACGAGTAAAACGAGTAAAACGAGTAAAACGAGTAAAACGAGTAAAACGGGCAAAACGAGTAAAACGGGTAAAACGAGTAAAACGGGTAAAACGAGTAAAACGGGTAAAACGAGTAAAACGAGTAAAACGAGTAAAACGAGTAAAACGAGTAAAACGAGTAAAACGAGTAAAACGAGTAAAACGAGTAAAACGAGTAAAACGAGTAAAACGAGTAAAACGAGTAAAACGAGTAAAACGAGTAAAACGAGTAAAACGAGTAAAACGAGTAAAACGAGTAAAACGAGTAAAACGAGTAAAACGAGTAATACGAGTAATACGAGTAAAACGAGTAAAACCAGTAAAACGAGTAAAACGAGTAAAACGAGTAAAACGAGTAAAACGAGTAAAACGAGTAAAACGAGTAAAACGAGTAAAACGAGTAAAACGAGTAAAACGAGTAAAACGAGTAAAACGAGTAAAACGAGTAAAACGAGTAAACCGAGTAAAACGAGTAAAACGAGTAAAACGAGTAAAACGAGTAAAACGAGTAAAACGAGCAAAACTAGTAAAACGAGTAAAACGAGTAAAACGAGCAAAACGAGCAAAACGAGCAAAACTAGTAAAACGAGTAAAACGAGTAAAACGTGTAAAACGAGTAAAACGAGTAAAACGAGTAAAACGAGTAAAACGAGTAAAACGGGTAAAACGAGTAAAACGAGTAAAACGAGTAAAACGAGTTAAACGAGTAAAACGAGTAAAACGAGTAAAACGAGTAAAACGAGCAAAACTAGTAAAACGAGTAAAACGAGTAAAACTAGTAAAACTAGTAAAACGAGTAAAACGAGTAAAACTAGTATAACGAGTATAACGAGTAAAACTAGTAAAACGAGTAAAACGAGTAAAACGAGTAAAACGAGAAAAACGAGTAAAACGAGTAAAACGAGTAAAACGAGTAAAACGAGTAAAACGAGTAAAACGAGTAAAACGAGTAATACGAGTAAAACGAGTAAAACTAGTAAAACGAGTAAAACGAGTAAAACGAGTAAAACGAGTAAAACGAGTAAAACGAGTAAAACGAGTAAAACGAGTAAAACGAGTAAAACGAGTAAAACGAGTAAAACGAGTAAAACGAGTAAAAAGAGTAAAACGAGTAAAACGAGTAAAACGAGTAAAACGAGTAAAACGAGTAAAACGAGTAAAACGAGTAAAACGAGTAAAACGAGTAAAACGGGTAAAACGAGTAAAACGGGTAAAACGAGTAAAACGAGTAAAACGAGTAAAACGAGTTAAACGAGTAAAACGAGTAAAACGAGTAAAACGAGTTAAACGAGTAAAACGAGTAAAACGAGTAAAACGAGCAAAACTAGTAAAACGAGTAAAACGAGTAAAACGAGTAAAACGAGCTAAACGAGCAAAACGAGCAAAACTAGTAAAACGAGTAAAACGAGTAAAACGTGTAAAACGAGTAATACGAGTAAAACGAGTAATACGAGTAAAACGAGTAAAACGAGTAAAACGAGTAAAACGAGTAAAACTAGTAAAACGAGTAAAACGAGTAAAACGAGTAAAACGAGTAAAACGAGTAAAACGAGTAAAACGAGTAAAACGAGTAAAACGAGTAAAACGAGTAAAACGAGTAAAACGAGTAAAACGGGTAAAACGAGTAAAACGGGTAAAACGAGTAAAACGAGTAAAACGAGTTAAACGAGTAAAACGAGTAAAACGAGTAAAACGAGCAAAACTAGTAAAACGAGTAAAACGAGCAAAACGAGCAAAACGAGCAAAACGAGCAAAACTAGTAAAACGAGTAAAACGAGTAAAACGTGTAAAACGAGTAATACGAGTAAAACGAGTAAAACGAGTAAAACGAGTAAAACGAGTAAAACGAGTAAAACGAGTAATACGAGTAAAACGAGTAATACGAGTAAAACGAGTAAAGCGAGTAAAACGAGTAAAACTAGTAAAACGAGTAAAACGAGTAAAACGAGTAAAACGAGTAAAACGAGTAAAACGAGTAAAACGAATAAAACTAGTTAAACGAGTAAAACGAGTAAAACGAGTAATACGAGTAAAAGGAGTAAAACGAGTAAAACGAGTAAAACGAGTAAAACGAGTAAAACGAGTAAAACGAGTAAAACGAGTAAAACGGGTAAAACGAGTAAAACGAGTAAAACGAGTAAAACGAGTTAAACGAGTAAAACGAGTAAAACGAGTAAAACGAGTAAAACGAGCAAAACTAGTAAAACGAGTAAAACGAGTAAAACTAGTAAAACTAGTAAAACGAGTAAAACGAGTAAAACTAGTATAACGAGTATAACGAGTAAAACTAGTAAAACGAGTAAAACGAGTAAAACGAGAAAAACGAGTAAAACGAGTAAAACGAGTAAAACGAGTAAAACGAGTAAAACGAGTAATACGAGTAAAACGAGTAAAACTAGTAAAACGAGTAAAACGAGTAAAACGAGTAAAACGAGTAAAACGAGTAAAACGAGTAAAACGAGTAAAACGAGTAAAACGAGTAAAACGAGTAAAACGAGTAAAACGAGTAAAACGAGTAAAACGAGTAAAACGAGTAAAACGAGTAAAAAGAGTAAAACGAGTAAAACGAGTAAAACGAGTAAAACGAGTAAAACGAGTAAAACGAGTAAAACGAGTAAAACGAGTAAAACGAGTAAAACGAGTAAAACGGGTAAAACGAGTAAAACGGGTAAAACGAGTAAAACGAGTAAAACGAGTAAAACGAGTTAAACGAGTAAAACGAGTAAAACGAGTAAAACGAGTTAAACGAGTAAAACGAGTAAAACGAGCAAAACTAGTAAAACGAGTAAAACGAGTAAAACGAGTAATACGAGCTAAACGAGCAAAACGAGCAAAACTAGTAAAACGAGTAAAACGAGTAAAACGTGTAAAACGAGTAATACGAGTAAAACGAGTAATACGAGTAAAACGAGTAAAACGAGTAAAACGAGTAAAACGAGTAAAACTAGTAAAACGAGTAAAACGAGTAAAACGAGTAAAACGAGTAAAACGAGTAAAACGAGTAAAACGAGTAAAACGAGTAAAACGAGTAAAACGAGTAAAACGAGTAAAACGAGTAAAACTAGTTAAACGAGTAAAACGAGTAAAACGAGTAAAACGAGTAAAACGAGTAAAACTAGTAAAACGAGTAAAACGAGTAAAACGAGTAAAACGAGTAAAACGAGTAAAACGAGTAAAACGAGTAAAACGAGTAAAAGGAGTAAAACGAGTAAAACGAGTAAAACGAGTAAAACGAGTAAAACGAGTAAAACGAGTAAAACGAGTAAAACGAGTAAAACGAGTAAAACGAGTAAAACGAGTAAAACGAGTAAAACGAGTAAAACGAGTAAAACGAGTAAAACGAGTAAAACGAGTAAAACGAGTAAAACGGGTAAAACGAGTAAAACGGGTAAAACGAGTAAAACGAGTAAAACGAGTTAAACGAGTAAAACGAGTAAAACGAGTAAAACGAGCAAAACTAGTAAAACGAGTAAAACGAGCAAAACGAGCAAAACGAGCAAAACGAGCAAAACTAGTAAAACGAGTAAAACGAGTAAAACGTGTAAAACGAGTAATACGAGTAAAACGAGTAATACGAGTAAAACGAGTAAAACGAGTAAAACGAATAAAACTAGTAAAACGAATAAAACTAGTAAAACGAGTAAAACGAGTAAAACGAGTAAAACGAGTAAAACGAGTAAAACGAGTAAAACGAGTAAAACGAGTAAAACGAGTAAAACGAGCAAAACTAGTAAAACGAGTAAAACGAGTAAAACGAGCAAAACGAGCAAAACGAGCAAAACTAGTAAAACGAGTAAAACGAGTAAAACGTGTAAAACGAGTAAAACGAGTAAAACGAGTAAAACGAGTAAAACGAGTAATACGAGTAAAACGAGTAATACGAGTAAAACGAGTAAAACGAGTAAAACGAGTAAAACTAGTAAAACGAGTAAAACGAGTAAAACGAGTAAAACGAGTAAAACGAGTAAAACGAGTAAAACGAGTAAAACGAGTAAAACGAGTAAAACGGGTAAAACGAGTAAAACGAGTAAAACGAGTAAAACGGGTAAAAGGAGTAAAACGAGTAAAACGAGTAAAACGAGTTAAACGAGTAAAACGAGTAAAACGAGTAAAACGAGTAAAACGAGCAAAACTAGTAAAACGAGTAAAACGAGTAAAACTAGTAAAACTAGTAAAACGAGTAAAACGAGTAAAACGAGTAAAACGAGTAAAACGAGTAAAACGAGTAAAACGAGTAAAACGAGTAAAACGAGTAAAACGAGTAAAACGAGTAAAACGAGTAAAACGAGTAAAACGAGTAAAACGAGTAAAACGAGTAAAACGAGTAAAACGAGTAAAACGAGTAAAACGAGTAAACCGAGTAAAACGAGTAAAACTAGAAAAACGAGTAAAACGAGTAAAACGAGTAAAACGAGCAAAACTAGTAAAACGAGTAAAACGAGTAAAACGAGCAAAACGAGCAAAACGAGCAAAACTAGTAAAACGAGTAAAACGAGTAAAACGTGTAAAACGAGTAAAACGAGTAAAACGAGTAAAACGAGTAAAACGAGTAAAACGAGTAAAACGAGTAATACGAGTAAAACGAGTAGTACGAGTAAAACGAGTAAAACGAGTAAAACGAGTAAAACGAGTAAAACGAGTAAAACGAGTAAAACGAGTAAAACTAGTTAAACGAGTAAAACGAGTAAAACGAGTAAAACGAGTAAAACGAGTAAAACGAGTAAAACGGGTAAAACGAGTAAAACGAGTAAAACGAGTAAAACGAGTTAAACGAGTAAAACGAGTAAAACGAGTAAAACGAGTAAAACGAGCAAAACTAGTAAAACGAGTAAAACGAGTAAAACTAGTAAAACTAGTAAAACGAGTAAAACGAGTAAAACTAGTATAACGAGTATAACGAGTAAAACTAGTAAAACGAGTAAAACGAGTAAAACGAGTAAAACGAGTAAAACGAGTAAAACGAGTAAAACGAGTAAAACGAGTAATACGAGTAAAACGAGTAATACGAGTAAAACGAGTAAAACGAGTAAAACTAGTAAAACGAGTAAAACGAGTAAAACGAGTAAAACGAGTAAAACGAGTAAAACGAGTAAAACGAGTAAAACGAGTAAAACGAGTAAAACGAGTAAAACGAGTAAAACGAGTAAAACGAGTAAAACGAGTAAAACGAGTAAAACGAGTAAAACGAGTAAAACGAGTAAAACGGGTAAAACGAGTAAAACGGGTAAAACGAGTTAAACGAGTAAAACGAGTAAAACGAGTAAAACGAGCAAAACTAGTAAAACTAGTATAACGAGTATAACGAGTAAAACTAGTAAAACGAGTAAAACGAGTAAAACGAGAAAAACGAGTAAAACGAGTAAAACGAGTAAAACGAGTAAAACGAGTAAAACGAGTAATACGAGTAAAACGAGTAAAACTAGTAAAACGAGTAAAACGAGTAAAACGAGTAAAACGAGTAAAACGAGTAAAACGAGTAAAACGAGTAAAACGAGTAAAACGAGTAAAACGAGTAAAACGAGTAAAACGAGTAAAACGAGTAAAACGAGTAAAACGAGTAAAAAGAGTAAAACGAGTAAAACGAGTAAAACGAGTAAAACGAGTAAAACGAGTAAAACGAGTAAAACGAGTAAAACGAGTAAAACGAGTAAAACGAGTAAAACGAGTAAAACGGGTAAAACGAGTAAAACGGGTAAAACGAGTAAAACGAGTAAAACGAGTAAAACGAGTTAAACGAGTAAAACGAGTAAAACGAGTAAAACGAGTTAAACGAGTAAAACGAGTAAAACGAGCAAAACTAGTAAAACGAGTAAAACGAGTAAAACGAGTAATACGAGCTAAACGAGCAAAACGAGCAAAACTAGTAAAACGAGTAAAACGAGTAAAACGTGTAAAACGAGTAATACGAGTAAAACGAGTAATACGAGTAAAACGAGTAAAACGAGTAAAACGAGTAAAACGAGTAAAACTAGTAAAACGAGTAAAACGAGTAAAACGAGTAAAACGAGTAAAACGAGTAAAACGAGTAAAACGAGTAAAACGAGTAAAACGAGTAAAACGAGTAAAACGAGTAAAACGAGTAAAACTAGTTAAACGAGTAAAACGAGTAAAACGAGTAAAACGAGTAAAACGAGTAAAACTAGTAAAACGAGTAAAACGAGTAAAACGAGTAAAACGAGTAAAACGAGTAAAACGAGTAAAACGAGTAAAACGAGTAAAACGAGTAAAACGAGTAAAAGGAGTAAAACGAGTAAAACGAGTAAAACGAGTAAAACGAGTAAAACGAGTAAAACGAGTAAAACGAGTAAAACGAGTAAAACGAGTAAAACGAGTAAAACGAGTAAAACGAGTAAAACGAGTAAAACGAGTAAAACGAGTAAAACGAGTAAAACGAGTAAAACGAGTAAAACGAGTAAAACGAGTAAAACGGGTAAAACGAGTAAAACGGGTAAAACGAGTAAAACGAGTAAAACGAGTTAAACGAGTAAAACGAGTAAAACGAGTAAAACGAGCAAAACTAGTAAAACGAGTAAAACGAGCAAAACGAGCAAAACGAGCAAAACGAGCAAAACTAGTAAAACGAGTAAAACGAGTAAAACGTGTAAAACGAGTAATACGAGTAAAACGAGTAATACGAGTAAAACGAGTAAAACGAGTAAAACGAATAAAACTAGTAAAACGAGTAAAACGAGTAAAACGAGTAAAACGAGTAAAACGAGTAAAACGAGTAAAACGAGTAAAACGAGTAAAACGAGTAAAACGAGCAAAACTAGTAAAACGAGTAAAACGAGTAAAACGAGCAAAACGAGCAAAACGAGCAAAACTAGTAAAACGAGTAAAACGAGTAAAACGTGTAAAACGAGTAAAACGAGTAAAACGAGTAAAACGAGTAAAACGAGTAATACGAGTAAAACGAGTAATACGAGTAAAACGAGTAAAACGAGTAAAACGAGTAAAACTAGTAAAACGAGTAAAACGAGTAAAACGAGTAAAACGAGTAAAACGAGTAAAACGAGTAAAACGAGTAAAACGAGTAAAACGAGTAAAACGAGTAAAACGGGTAAAACGAGTAAAACGAGTAAAACGAGTAAAACGGGTAAAAGGAGTAAAACGAGTAAAACGAGTAAAACGAGTTAAACGAGTAAAACGAGTAAAACGAGTAAAACGAGTAAAACGAGCAAAACTAGTAAAACGAGTAAAACGAGTAAAACTAGTAAAACTAGTAAAACGAGTAAAACGAGTAAAACGAGTAAAACGAGTAAAACGAGTAAAACGAGTAAAACGAGTAAAACGAGTAAAACGAGTAAAACGAGTAAAACGAGTAAAACGAGTAAAACGAGTAAAACGAGTAAAACGAGTAAAACGAGTAAAACGAGTAAAACGAGTAAAACGAGTAAAACGAGTAAAACGAGTAAACCGAGTAAAACGAGTAAAACTAGAAAAACGAGTAAAACGAGTAAAACGAGTAAAACGAGCAAAACTAGTAAAACGAGTAAAACGAGTAAAACGAGCAAAACGAGCAAAACGAGCAAAACTAGTAAAACGAGTAAAACGAGTAAAACGTGTAAAACGAGTAAAACGAGTAAAACGAGTAAAACGAGTAAAACGAGTAAAACGAGTAAAACGAGTAAAACGAGTAATACGAGTAAAACGAGTAGTACGAGTAAAACGAGTAAAACGAGTAAAACGAGTAAAACGAGTAAAACGAGTAAAACGAGTAAAACGAGTAAAACTAGTTAAACGAGTAAAACGAGTAAAACGAGTAAAACGAGTAAAACGAGTAAAACGAGTAAAACGAGTAAAACGAGTAAAACGGGTAAAACGAGTAAAACGAGTAAAACGAGTAAAACGAGTTAAACGAGTAAAACGAGTAAAACGAGTAAAACGAGTAAAACGAGCAAAACTAGTAAAACGAGTAAAACGAGTAAAACTAGTAAAACTAGTAAAACGAGTAAAACGAGTAAAACTAGTATAACGAGTATAACGAGTAAAACTAGTAAAACGAGTAAAACGAGTAAAACGAGTAAAACGAGTAAAACGAGTAAAACGAGTAAAACGAGTAAAACGAGTAATACGAGTAAAACGAGTAATACGAGTAAAACGAGTAAAACGAGTAAAACTAGTAAAACGAGTAAAACGAGTAAAACGAGTAAAACGAGTAAAACGAGTAAAACGAGTAAAACGAGTAAAACGAGTAAAACGAGTAAAACGAGTAAAACGAGTAAAACGAGTAAAACGAGTAAAACGAGTAAAACGAGTAAAACGAGTAAAACGAGTAAAACGAGTAAAACGAGTAAAACGAGTAAAACGAGTAAAACGAGTAAAACGGGTAAAACGAGTAAAACGGGTAAAACGAGTTAAACGAGTAAAACGAGTAAAACGAGTAAAACGAGCAAAACTAGTAAAACGAGCAAAACGAGTAAAACGAGTAAAACGAGTAAAACTAGTAAAACGAGTAAAACGAGTAAAACGAGTAAAACGGGTAAAACGAGTAAAACGAGTAAAACTAGTTAAACGAGTAAAACGAGTAAAACGAGTAAAACGAGTAAAACGAGTAAAACGAGTAAAACGAGTAAAACGAGTAAAACGAGTAAAACTAGTTAAACGAGTAAAACGAGTAAAACGAGTAAAACGAGTAAAACGAGTAAAACGAGTAAAACGAGTAAAACGAGTAAAACGAGTAAAACGGGCAAAACGAGTAAAACGGGTAAAACGAGTAAAACGGGTAAAACGAGTAAAACGGGTAAAACGAGTAAAACGGGTAAAACGAGTAAAACGAGTAAAACGAGCAAAACTAGTAAAACGAGTAAAACGAGTAAAACGAGTAAAACTAGTAAAACTAGTAAAACGAGTAAAACGAGTAAAACTAGTATAACGAGTATAACGAGTAAAACTAGTAAAACGAGTAAAACGAGTAAAACGAGTAAAACGAGAAAAACGAGTAAAACGAGTAAAACGAGTAAAACGAGTAAAACGAGTAAAACGAGTAAAACGAGTAAAACGAGTAATACGAGTAAAACGAGTAATACGAGTAAAACGAGTAAAACGAGTAAAACGAGTAAAACTAGTAAAACGAGTAAAACGAGTAAAACGAGTAAAACGAGTAAAACGAGTAAAACGAGTAAAACGAGTAAAACGAGTAAAACGAGTAAAACGAGTAAAACGAGTAAAACGAGTAAAACGAGTAAAACGAGTAAAACGAGTAAAACGAGTAAAACGAGTAAAACGAGTAAAACGAGTAAAACGAGTAAAACGAGTAAAACGAGTAAAAGGAGTAAAACGAGTAAAACGAGTAAAACGAGTAAAACGAGTAAAACGAGAAAAACGAGTAAAACGAGTAAAACGAGCAAAACTAGTAAAACGAGTAAAACGAGTAAAACGAGTAAAACGAGTAAAACGAGTAAAACGAGTAAAACGAGTAAAACGAGTAAAACGAGTAAAACGAGTAAAACGAGTAAAACGAGTAAAACGAGTAAAACGAGTAAAACGAGTAAAACTAGTTAAACGAATAAAACGAGTAAAACGAGTAAAACGAGTAAAACGAGTAAAACGAGTAAAACGAGTAAAACGAGTAAAACGAGTAAAACGAGTAAAACTAGTTAAACGAGTAATACTAGTAAAAGGAGTAAAACGAGTAAAACGAGTAATACGAGTAAAACGAGTAAAACGAGTAAAACGAGTAAAACGAGTAAAACGAGTAAAACGAGTAAAACGAGTAAAACGAGTAAAACGAGTAAAACGAGCAAAACTAGTAAAACGAGTAAAACGAGTAAAACTAGTAAAACTAGTAAAACGAGTAAAACGAGTAAACCGAGTAAAACGAGTAAAACGAGTAAAACGAGTAAAACGAGTAAAACGAGTAAAACGAGTAAAACGAGTAAAACGAGTAAACCGAGTAAAACGAGTCAAACTAGAAAAACGAGTAAAACGAGTAAAACGAGTAAAACGAGTAAAACGAGCAAAACTAGTAAAACGAGTAAAACGAGTAAAACGAGCAAAACGAGCAAAACGAGCAAAACTAGTAAAACGAGTAAAACGAGTAAAACGTGTAAAACGAGTAAAACGAGTAAAACGAGTAAAACGAGTAATACGAGTAAAACGAGTAATACGAGTAAAACGGGTAAAACGAGTAAAACGAGTAAAACGAGTAAAACGAGTTAAACGAGTAAAACGAGTAAAACGAGTAAAACGAGTAAAACGAGCAAAACTAGTAAAACGAGTAAAACGAGTAAAACTAGTAAAACTAGTAAAACGAGTAAAACGAGTAAAACTAGTATAACGAGTATAACGAGTAAAACTAGTAAAACGAGTAAAACGAGTAAAACGAGTAAAACGAGTAAAACGAGTAAAACGAGTAATACGAGTAAAACGAGTAAAACGAGTAAAACTAGTAAAACGAGTAAAACGAGTAAAACGAGTAAAACGAGTAAAACGAGTAAAACGAGTAAAACGAGTAAAACGAGTAAAACGAGTAAAACGAGTAAAACGAGTAAAACGAGTAAAACGAGTAAAACGAGTAAAACGAGTAAAACGTGTAAAAAGAGTAAAACGAGTAAAACGAGTAAAACGAGTAAAACGAGTAAAACGAGTAAAACGAGTAAAACGAGTAAAACGAGTAAAACGAGTAAAACGAGTAAAACGAGTAAAACGGGTAAAACGAGTAAAACGGGTAAAACGAGTAAAACGGGTAAAACGAGTAAAACGAGTTAAACGAGTAAAACGAGTAAAACGAGTAAAACGAGCAAAACTAGTAAAACGAGTAAAACGAGTAAAACGAGCAAAACGAGCAAAACGAGCAAAACTAGTAAAACGAGTAAAACGAGTAAAACGTGTAAAACGAGTAATACGAGTAAAACGAGTAAAACGAGTAAAACGAGTAAAACGAGTAAAACGAGTAAAACGAGTAAAACTAGTAAAACGAGTAAAACGAGTAAAACGAGTAAAACGAGTAAAACGAGTAAAACGAGTAAAACGAGTAATACGAGTAAAACGAGTAATACGAGTAAAACGAGTAAAACGAGTAAAACTAGTAAAACGAGTAAAACGAGTAAAACGAGTAAAACGAGTAAAACGAGTAAAACGAGTAAAACGAGTAAAACGAGTAAAACGAGTAAAACGAGTAAAACGAGTAAAACGAGTAAAACGAGTAAAAGGAGTAAAACGAGTAAAACGAGTAAAACGAGTAAAACGAGTAAAACGAGTAAAACGAGTAAAACGAGTAAAACGGGTAAAACGAGTAAAACGGGTAAAACGAGTTAAACGAGTAAAACGAGTAAAACGAGTAAAACGAGCAAAACTAGTAAAACGAGCAAAACGAGTAAAACGAGTAAAACGAGTAAAACTAGTAAAACGAGTAAAACGAGTAAAACGAGTAAAACGAGTAAAACGGGTAAAACGAGTAAAACGAGTAAAACTAGTTAAACGAGTAAAACGAGTAAAACGAGTAAAACGAGTAAAACGAGTAAAACGAGTAAAACGAGTAAAACGAGTAAAACGAGTAAAGCGAGTAAAACGAGTAAAACTAGTTAAACGAGTAAAACGAGTAAAACGAGTAAAACGAGTAAAACGAGTAAAACGAGTAAAACGAGTAAAACGAGTAAAACGAGTAAAACGGGCAAAACGAGTAAAACGGGTAAAACGAGTAAAACGGGTAAAACGAGTAAAACGGGTAAAACGAGTAAAACGGGTAAAACGAGTAAAACGAGTAAAACGAGCAAAACTAGTAAAACGAGTAAAACGAGTAAAACGAGTAAAACTAGTAAAACTAGTAAAACGAGTAAAACGAGTAAAACTAGTATAACGAGTATAACGAGTAAAACTAGTAAAACGAGTAAAACGAGTAAAACGAGTAAAACGAGAAAAACGAGTAAAACGAGTAAAACGAGTAAAACGAGTAAAACGAGTAAAACGAGTAAAACGAGTAAAACGAGTAATACGAGTAAAACGAGTAAAACGAGTAAAACGAGTAAAACTAGTAAAACGAGTAAAACGAGTAAAACGAGTAAAACGAGTAAAACGAGTAAAACGAGTAAAACGAGTAAAACGAGTAAAACGAGTAAAACGAGTAAAACGAGTAAAACGAGTAAAACGAGTAAAACGAGTAAAACGAGTAAAACGAGTAAAACGAGTAAAACGAGTAAAACGAGTAAAACGAGTAAAACGAGTAAAAGGAGTAAAACGAGTAAAACGAGTAAAACGAGTAAAACGAGTAAAACGAGAAAAACGAGTAAAACGAGTAAAACGAGCAAAACTAGTAAAACGAGTAAAACGAGTAAAACGAGTAAAACGAGTAAAACGAGTAAAACGAGTAAAACGAGTAAAACGAGTAAAACGAGTAAAACGAGTAAAACGAGTAAAACGAGTAAAACGAGTAAAACGAGTAAAACGAGTAAAACTAGTTAAACGAATAAAACGAGTAAAACGAGTAAAACGAGTAAAACGAGTAAAACGAGTAAAACGAGTAAAACGAGTAAAACGAGTAAAACGAGTAAAACGAGTAAAACGAGCAAAACGAGCAAAACGAGCAAAACTAGTAAAACGAGTAAAACGAGTAAAACGTGTAAAACGAGTAAAACGAGTAAAACGAGTAAAACGAGTAATACGAGTAAAACGAGTAATACGAGTAAAACGGGTAAAACGAGTAAAACGAGTAAAACGAGTAAAACGAGTTAAACGAGTAAAACGAGTAAAACGAGTAAAACGAGTAAAACGAGCAAAACTAGTAAAACGAGTAAAACGAGTAAAACTAGTAAAACTAGTAAAACGAGTAAAACGAGTAAAACTAGTATAACGAGTATAACGAGTAAAACTAGTAAAACGAGTAAAACGAGTAAAACGAGTAAAACGAGTAAAACGAGTAAAACGAGTAATACGAGTAAAACGAGTAAAACGAGTAAAACTAGTAAAACGAGTAAAACGAGTAAAACGAGTAAAACGAGTAAAACGAGTAAAACGAGTAAAACGAGTAAAACGAGTAAAACGAGTAAAACGAGTAAAACGAGTAAAACGAGTAAAACGAGTAAAACGAGTAAAACGAGTAAAACGTGTAAAAAGAGTAAAACGAGTAAAACGAGTAAAACGAGTAAAACGAGTAAAACGAGTAAAACGAGTAAAACGAGTAAAACGAGTAAAACGAGTAAAACGAGTAAAACGAGTAAAACGGGTAAAACGAGTAAAACGGGTAAAACGAGTAAAACGGGTAAAACGAGTAAAACGAGTTAAACGAGTAAAACGAGTAAAACGAGTAAAACGAGCAAAACTAGTAAAACGAGTAAAACGAGTAAAACGAGCAAAACGAGCAAAACGAGCAAAACTAGTAAAACGAGTAAAACGAGTAAAACGTGTAAAACGAGTAATACGAGTAAAACGAGTAAAACGAGTAAAACGAGTAAAACGAGTAAAACGAGTAAAACGAGTAAAACTAGTAAAACGAGTAAAACGAGTAAAACGAGTAAAACGAGTAAAACGAGTAAAACGAGTAAAACGAGTAAAACGAGTAAAACGAGTAAAACTAGTTAAACAAGTAAAACGAGTAAAACGAGTAAAACGAGTAAAACTAGTAAAACGAGTAAAACGAGTAAAACGAGTAAAACGAGTAAAACGAGTAAAACGAGTAAAACGAGTAAAACGAGTAAAACGAGTAAAACGAGTAAAACGAGTAAAACGAGTAAAACGAGTAAAACGAGTAAAACGAGTAAAACGAGTAAAACGAGTAAAAGGAGTAAAACGAGTAAAACGAGTAAAACGAGTAAAACGAGTAAAACGAGTAAAACGAGTAAAACGAGTTAAACGAGTAAAACGAGTAAAACGAGTAAAACGAGTAAAACGAGCAAAACTAGTAAAACGAGTAAAACGAGTAAAACTAGTAAAACTAGTAAAACGAGTAAAACGAGTAAAACGAGTAAAACTAGTATAACGAGTATAACGAGTAAAACTAGTAAAACTAGTAAAACGAGTAAAACGAGTAAAACGAGAAAAACGAGTAAAACGAGTAAAACGAGTAAAACGAGTAAAACGAGTAAAACGAGTAATACGAGTAAAACGAGTAATACGAGTAAAACGAGTAAAACGAGTAAAACTAGTAAAACGAGTAAAACGAGTAAAACGAGTAAAACGAGTAAAACGAGTAAAACGAGTAAAACGAGTAAAACGAGTAAAACGAGTAAAACGAGTAAAACGAGTAAAACGAGTAAAACGAGTAAAACGAGTAAAACGAGTAAAACGAGTAAAACGAGTAAAACGGGTAAAACGAGTAAAACGGGTAAAACGAGTAAAACGAGTAAAACGAGTAAAACGAGCAAAACTAGTAAAACGAGCAAAACTAGTAAAACGAGCAAAACGAGTAAAACGAGTAAAACGAGTAAAACGAGTAAAACGAGTAAAACGAGTAAAACGAGTAAAACGAGTAAAACGAGTAAAACGAGTAAAACGAGTAAAACGAGTAAAACGAGTAAAACGAGTAAAACGAGTAAAACGAGTAAAACTAGTAAAACGAGTAAAACGAGTAAAACGAGTAAAACGAGTAAAACGAGTAAAACGAGTAAAACTAGTTAAACGAGTAAAACTAGTTAAACGAGTAAAACGAGTAAAACGAGTAAAACGAGTAAAACGAGTAAAACGAGTAAAACGAGTAAAACGAGTAAAACTAGTTAAACGAGTAAAACGAGTAAAACGAGTAAAACGAGTAAAACGAGTAAAACGAGTAAAACGAGTAAAACGGGCAAAACGAGTAAAACGGGTAAAACGAGTAAAACGGGTAAAACGAGTAAAACGGGTAAAACGAGTAAAACGAGTAAAACGAGTAAAACGAGTAAAACGAGCAAAACTAGTAAAACGAGTAAAACGAGTAAAACTAGTAAAACTAGTAAAACGAGTAAAACGAGTAAAACGAGTAAAACTAGTATAACGAGTATAACGAGTAAAACTAGTAAAACGAGTAAAACGAGTAAAACGAGTAAAACGAGTAAAACGAGAAAAACGAGTAAAACGAGTAAAACGAGTAAAACGAGTAAAACGAGTAAAACGAGTAAAACGAGTAAAACGAGTAATACGAGTAAAACGAGTAATACGAGTAAAACGAGTAAAACGAGTAAAACTAGTAAAACGAGTAAAACGAGTAAAACGAGTAAAACGAGTAAAACGAGTAAAACGAGTAAAACGAGTAAAACGAGTAAAACGAATAAAACGAGTAAAACGAGTAAAACGAGTAAAACGAGTAAAACGAGTAAAACGAGTAAAACGAGTAAAACGAGTAAAACGAGTAAAACGAGTAAAACGAGTAAAACGAGTAAAACGAGTAAAACGAGTAAAAGGAGTAAAACGAGTAAAACGAGTAAAACGAGTAAAACGAGTAAAACGAGAAAAACGAGTAAAACGAGTAAAACGAGCAAAACTAGTAAAACGAGCAAAACGAGTAAAACGAGTAAAACGAGTAAAACGAGTAAAACGAGTAAAACGAGTAAAACGAGTAAAACGAGTAAAACGAGTAAAACGAGTAAAACGAGTAAAACGAGTAAAACTAGTTAAACGAGTAAAACGAGTAAAACGAGTAAAACGAGTAAAACGAGTAAAACGAGTAAAACGAGTAAAACGAGTAAAACGAGTAAAACGAGTAAAACGAGTAAAACGAGTAAAACGAGTAAAACTAGTTAAACGAGTAATACTAGTAAAAGGAGTAAAACGAGTAAAACGAGTAAAACGAGTAAAACGAGTAAAACGAGTAAAACGAGTAAAACGAGTAAAACGAGTAAAACGAGTAAAACGAGTAAAACGAGTAAAACGAGTAAAACGAGTAAAACGAGTAAAACGGGTAAAACGAGTAAAACGGGTAAAACGAGTAAAACGAGTAAAACGAGTAAAACGAGTAAAACGAGTAAAACGAGTAAAACGAGTTAAACGAGTAAAACGAGTAAAACGAGTAAAACGAGTAAAACGAGCAAAACTAGTAAAACGAGCAAAACGAGCAAAACGAGTAAAACGAGTAAAACGAGTAAAACGAGTAAAACGAGTAAAACGAGTAAAACGAGTAAAACGAGTAAAACGAGTAAAACGAGTAAAACGAGTAAAACGAATAAAACGAGTAAAACTAGTTAAACGAGTAAAACGAGTAAAACGAGTAAAACGAGTAAAACGAGTAAAACGAGTAAAACGAGTAAAACTAGTTAAACGAGTAAAACGAGTAAAACGAGTAATACTAGTAAAAGGAGTAAAACGAGTAAAACGAGTAATACGAGTAAAACGAGTAAAACGAGTAAAACGAGTAAAACGAGTAAAACGAGTAAAACGAGTAAAACGAGTAAAACGAGTAAAACGAGTAAAACGAGTAAAACGAGTAAAACGAGTAAAACGAGCAAAACGAGTAAAACGAGTAAAACGAGTAAAACGAGTAAAACGAGTAAAACGGGCAAAACGAGTAAAACGGGTAAAACGAGTAAAACGGGTAAAACGAGTAAAACGGGTAAAACGAGTAAAACGAGTAAAACGAGTAAAACGAGTAAAACGAGTAAAACGAGTAAAACGAGTAAAACGAGTAAAACGAGTAAAACGAGTAAAACGAGTAAAACGAGTAAAACGAGTAAAACGAGTAAAACGAGTAAAACGAGTAAAACGAGTAAAACGAGTAAAACGAGTAAAACGAGTAATACGAGTAATACGAGTAAAACGAGTAAAACCAGTAAAACGAGTAAAACGAGTAAAACGAGTAAAACGAGTAAAACGAGTAAAACGAGTAAAACGAGTAAAACGAGTAAAACGAGTAAACCGAGTAAAACGAGTAAAA